>NC_080078.1:78349318-78554236 GCF_949987535.1 Balaenoptera acutorostrata
ATAAATGGTAGACCAGCAGTGCACCCTGGGAGTGGGAAGGGTGTTAGCAGTTCGTAGCAGTAGTGCAGTCTCCCTGTGTCTCCTCGTCCAGAGGTGGTAGACGGCACCCAGGAGCCAGCAGTCCACTGTCACTTGCTGGCCCTGAGCTGTCAGAAGAGACTCTCTGAGCCTTCCTACCTGGAGCATTCTCTTGAGGAGTAAGAATGATTTAACCTGACAAATCCTGGGAGAAGGGTCTCAGCAAATAATTATGAATTACTCCTGATCCTTTGAGTGAATCCAGTGGTATCCATAATGAGGTGTGTGTACGAAGATCCATAGGAGGCAAAAGGAAATATTAGAACTTATGTTTCTATTTAATTTGAATCTCCTTTACAATCTCTGTTTTTTGTGTTATTTATTTTATTAATTTTTGGCTGTGCCGCACAGCTTGTGGGATCTTAGTTCCCCGACCAGGGATTGAACCTGGGCCCTCGGCAGTGAAAGTGTGGAGTCCTAACCACTGGACAGCCAAATCCCTGTGTTATTTTAAAATACATTAATGTAGTAGCACTTTTTTTATAATAATAAAATAAAAATTTGTAACTTGAAGGTGCATGGTCAAATTCTTTTTACTGATAGGAAGATACAAAATTGTATCTAGGGTATTATTTCCAGGGTGTCTGGTTGTATGGTATAAATTAATTTCTCCTGGACACTAGGTTGATTTGACCTAACTTTGAACCTCAATCTCAAAAGGTAAAGGAGTTTGCCAATTTAATGTTGTACCATAGTTCAGTCCTAGGACATTTCAAAAGGATTCCTCATGTAATAGTAATAATAGTAATAGTAGTAATAATATCATATTGTATTTTACAAAGCTTTCTAATGCCTCATTAATAATAATATAGGAACAAGCTTAGGCAATAGAATAATCACTGATTCTCAAATGTAATTGCTTCATGTATATTAATTACAAAAGCATTGATCATAGTATTAAAGTTTTTGGTGTACATTTACAAAGGAAAAAGAAAGTTGAGGTTTAGTAGCACAGAAAAACACTAGCTTTAAAAATTAAATCTGAAATCATGAAAAAAGTTCCAGCTTCCCTAGTAATCAGGAATGATTACTGAGTGCAGATTGACTGTAAATGCAAATCGAAACCTTAAAGTACGATTTCTTGCCCCTCATACTGGCAGAAGTGTTAAAGTCTGATGATTTTCCAGGGTTGGTGAGGATGCTTTGGTGCAAGGGGTGTAAATCGGCGCAGCCACTTTGGAGGACAGTTTGGCAACGTTTTCAGAGATAAAAATGCTCATGCCATTCACTGTCTCTGGATCTGCCCTAGGGAGACACTCTTACACAAAGAGGCACATACAAGCATGTTCACTGCAGCTGTTAATGGCAAACAGTTGGAGACAGCCATCATTGGGGGAACATTAAAAAGATAGTGACTTTTAAAAAAATTAAAATGGAGGGGAGGGATAAATTAGGAGGTTGGGATTAACACATACACACTACTATATATAAAATAGATAACCAACGAGGACCTACTATATAGCATAGGGAACTATACTCAATATTTTATAATCTGTAAGGGAAAATAATCTGAAAAAAAAATGTATATATATATATATATATATATATATATGTTTACCTGAAACTAACATGACAGCGAAAATCAACTATACTTCAATAAAATTTTTTAAACAGTAAAGCAGAATTTACATAACATAAACTTTATAATTTTAAAGTGTAGAATTCAGTGCTTTTTAGTATATTTACAGGGTTGTGCAACTATCACCACTGTCTTAATTCCAGAACATTTTTATCACCTCAAAAAGATACTCTCTGCACATCAGCAGTCACTGCACATTTTCCCCCTCCCCTTTCCGCTGGCAACCACTAACCTACCTCCTGTCTCTAGATTTGTCTGTTCTGGACATTTCATATGAATGGAACCATGCGATCTGGCCTTTCGGGGGCGGGGGTGGGATGACCGTTTTATTGTGATATAATTCACATACCATGCAAGTTACTCATTTTAAACGTACAGTTCAGGGTTTTAGTATATTCACAGTTGTGCAACCATGACAACAATTTTAGAACATTTCATCACCCCGACAAGAAGCCGCATACCCTTTAGCTATCATCCCTGAAACTTTCCTCCCCAGCCCCGGGAAACCATTTCTGTCTCTATAGAGACAAAGGCAATCTATAGATTTGCCAGTTCTGAATATTTCATATCAATGGATCATAAAAGATGTCTTTTGTGTCTGGCTTCTTTTACGTAGCATGTTTTCAAGATTCATCCACATTGCAATATGTATCAGTACTCCATTCTTTTTTACTGCCAGATAACATTCCATTGTGTGGATATACCACATTTTGTTGATCCATTCATCAGTTGGTGGACATTTGCGTTGTTTCCACCTTTGGGCTAATAATGCTGTTATGAACATCCATGTACAAGTTTCTGTACGAACATAGGTTTTCTATTCTCCTGTGTAGAATTGCTGGGTCATATGGTAACTCTGTTTTACTTTTTGAGGAATTGCCAAACTTTTCTACAGCACTTGTGCCATTTTACTTTCCCATCATCAATGTATTAAGGGTTCCAGCTTCTCTATATCCTTGCCAACACTTACTTTCCATTTTAAAAAAGTTACAGCTATCCTAGTGGGTATGAACTGGTGTCTCATTGTGGTTTTGATTTCCATTTCCCTAATGACTAATGATGTGGAGCGTCTTTTCTTGTGCTTATTGGCCATTTGTATATCTTTGGAGAAATGTCTATTCAGTCTGTGGCATCTTTATGCTGTGCTGTAGAGCTGTTAAAAAGGAATGAGGCAGATCTATATGTAGTCACCCCTGATCATAACACTGAGCAAAATAGCAGGTAGTAGAAACTACCTGCTATAGGACTTCTCTGGAGGTACCGTGTGCTTCCATTGCAGGGGGCACGGGTTCGATCCCAGGTCTGGGAACTAAGATCCCGCGTGCCAGGCAGCCAAGAAAAAGAAAAAAAAGATGCATTATAGTACCATAAATTTTATATAAATACACACAGGTGTGCCACGTGTTACATACACACGCACCCTAGTACTGTATGGTAAATATAAATATGTAAGGGCATAGGGAAGGGTCTGGTAGAATATTCCCCAGACTTATCAAGATGGTTGGTTACCTTGGGGCAGGGAGAGAGAGAACTAGTGGGGGTGGGATTTCATCAAAAGGGACTTTTGTCTTATTTATAACATTTTACAAAGTATTCATGAACTATTTGGTTAATAAAAAAATTGTATGAAAACTCCTTAAAATATATACACAATTTAAAAATATAAGAAAAAGGAAGCAACTGGGGAACTCTAGAGAGGGGTGAGAATCAGTGCTTTCATGCCACGTGGAAGTGAATGTACAATTACTGTTCTGAAAATGTCATTGATTCCCTTTATAGCTCAGACCTATTTCGTCTTATGTCCTTTTTATCAAAACAGTTTTGTTGGTCTTTTACTAATATATAACAATACAAATAGTACAGAGGTTTATAAAGTTAAAATCAACTGATCCTCTCTTCACCTCAAACCCCTCCTTCCCCATGACAATTAGTGTTAGTGCACCTTCTTTTCCTAATAAACCTCTGTGTTCTTGTATTTTCTCCTCACCCCACCCAATAAGGTGTGTTTCTTCAGCTTTCTGTTGTTGATGGGAAAAAGCTCCTTCCCCTCTAGGGGAAAGGGAAGTCTTTTTTTTGGCTGCGTTGGGTCTTCATTGCTGCGTGCGGGCTTTTCTCTAGTTGCAGCAAGCGGGGGCTACTCTTCGTTGCGGTGCACGGACTTGTCATTGCAGTGGCTTCTCTTGTTGCGGAGCACGGGCTCTAGGCACGTGGGCTTCAGTAGTTGTGGCTCGTGGGCTCTAGAGCACAGGCTCAGTAGTTACGGCACACGGGCTTAGTTGCTCCGTGGCATGTGGGATCTTCCTGGACCAAGGATCGAACCCGTGTCCCCTGCATTGGCAGGTGGATTCTTAAGCACTGTGCCACCAGGGAAGTCCGAAAGGGAAGTCTTTATGTTTAAGCATCTGTAACAGTGGTCTTCACCCTTGCTTTGTATCACCCCCTACCAGAGATTGTTATTTTGCAGATCCCAAGTTCTGCTCAGGTGTCTATTTCATAAAAAGCTCCCATGATGATTCTGATGAGCCCACAGGGTTAAGAATCATTAATCTAGTGAGTAACAGAGCAATCATAAATTGTACCCATGATGCTTCTTCGAGAATTATTTTTGGTAGGTTCTTTATGAGATAATAATGAGCCTGTCAGCTTTGTGGAAACATGCCTGAACTTAGATGGTCTGTTTTGTTCCAGGAATTTCACAGAATTTTCACTTTAGGTTATTTTCAGCATTGGGGCTTTAACTCTAACTAAATACTCTACATAGAGCTACCATCTGAGCCTGAGAAAGTGATCTTGGATTCCTTTTTGAAAACGGTAGGAATAAGTAGTACAGGGCAAACTTAGCTTTCTGCCATTTCAAATCTAAAATGGGTGGATATAGCAAGAATGACAGATGCTTAAATCTTCCATGCCAGGCAAACTATCCCTAGGTCTTGTTTTGTAAAGCTTTTTCACCCCTCCCCCCACCCCCACCCCCAAATTTTTGTAGACTTCGTTATAGTATGTTTGCCTGAGATGCAAGTGAGAAACTCATGTGATTCATAAAACTCCACACTAATTTCCATTTTTATGTTTTCAGACATAAAACTTGCAGAAATTCACAGATGCCATTTAGAGACGTAATAATAATCAGTTTCTTTAGAATAATAAACCTGAGTAATCTTTCTTATATCTTAAATTTTTGTTAAACTTTATATTTTCTCTTCTAGGTATTCTCATGGGAGCAGTTATAAAAATTATAGAGTTTAAAAAACTGGCAAATTGGAAGGTAGGTTTACCCAACTGTTCTTTTTTTTAACATAATTACAATTTTTATTGGTTCTTAAGTTTAATAACACTGATTATGGTGGCTTTCTTATCATTCCTCGACTGTCAGTGAAGTTTATATTGTCCCATTAATTTTTTAACATTCTGGTAGATTAGGGTTGATATCTTTACATCTGAGTTTTTTGAAAAAGCATAAATCTCACACTGTTTCAAATTAACATAGGAGCATTCAATGCCATGTTTTGTTATTTATTTGCATTTTTATAATCTTAGACTAACTTGCTGCATACAAGGCTCTAATTAGCATTTAACATTAAACAATGTTTATTGCTCCTAATTCCATTCTGACAGCTGAGCCCAATAAGACATATCTGCCCAGCACTGTAGACCTTACAGAATGCTTTATATACTGTAGCTTCTGTCATCCTCATGACAACCATGGAGGTAGATTGACCACGTATTATCCCCATTTTTACAGATGAAGAAAGTGACCTCTGAGAGGTTGGGACATGTCTAACATCACAGAGCTAGAGAGCGGTTGAGTTGGCTCTTGTGTCCAGACCATCTGGTCCTATGTGTTCTATATTTTCTCCGCCACACCATGCTGTCCTCACTTGTGGATGTTCCCACCCTTACGTTCACACAATGGTCATTAGAGCGTGAGGTCCAAGGACTAATTGAAACTCAAGTTTCAGCTTAAACTTTGAGCATCTATATCGAGTAGGGAGTTTAACAAGTGTGTAACAAAACTGATTTTGTGGAGGGAAATAAGGTCCATTTCAAAATATTAAAAGAATTGTATGGTTAAAATGTGTCACATTTGAGCCCTTCCTACTTTGACGCAGCTCCTAGGTGTGAGGATTAATTTACCTGTGGAACTGTAGCGTATAAATTTGCAAAACAGGGCTTCCCTGGTGGCGCAGTGGTTAAGAACCCGCCTGCCAGTGCAGGGGACACGGGTTCGAGCCCTGGTCCGGGAAGATCCCACATGCCGTGGAGCAACTAAGCCCGTGTGCCACAACTACTGAGCCTACGCTCTAGAGCCTGCGAGCCACAATTACTGAAGCCTGTGCACCTAGAGCCTGTGCTTGCGACGAGAGAAGCCCACCACAATGAGAAGCCCGCACACAGCAATGAAGAGTAGCCCCCGCTCACCGCAACTGCAGAAGCCACTGTGAGGGGGGTTAAACTGAACCAGCTGCAGAGGCCACTGTGAGGGGGGTTAAACTGAACCAGTTGAGCTTCATACACAGCATGTTCCAGTGGGGTCTGCCTAGCCCCGCTCACCGCAACTAGAGACAGCCCACACACGGCAATGAAGACCCAATGCAGCCAAACATAAAGAAATAAGTAAATTAAAAAAAAAATTTGCAAAACAAGCCTCATGGTCTGACGTAAAACACAATTTGAGGTTGTTATAAATAATATTCAGGATATATTGTATGTATTAAATGAATTCTCAAAATGTACATTGAGCTTGGAATATTTCTAGAGCTACCCTCAGCTGAGGAAGGGGCTAGGCAGACCCCACTGGAACATGCTGTGTATGAAGCTCAACTGGTTCAGTTTAACCCCCCTCACAGTGGCCTCTGCAGCTGGTTCAGTTTAACCCCCCTCACAGTGGCTCATTCTAGGGCAGGAGCAACTGACCGTACACCCTTTCTCAACTCTTAGACTAGATAGAGCCTGATGTGTAAATACCGCCCCCTAACACATTTTGTTTGATTTAAAATCAATTGATCAAAATTGGAATTGATTTTAAAACAATTAAAAAATCATTAAGTTTTTTGTTTTGTTTTATTTTGTTTTTCATGGAGGAGAAAGAAGGAGTGGCTTTATTTCTTTGCCAGGCAAAGGGGGAACACAGTAGGCTAGCACGTCAAGAACTGTGCCCCCAGTTTTGTTTTAAATGTTATTAATCTATACAAAATTATAGAAATTTCACATGGATTTTTTTTTTTTATACATTTATTTTATAGCTACTTTATTTATTTATTTTTGGCTGTGTTGGGTCTTCGGTTCGTGCGAGGGCTTTCTCTAGTTGCGGCAAGCAGGGGCCACTCTTCATCGCGGTGCGGGGACCGCTCTTCATCGCGGTGCGCGGGCCTTTCACTATCGCGGCCCCTCCCGTTGCGGGGCACAGGCTCCAGACGCGCAGGCTCAGTAGTTGTGGCTCACGGGCCCAGCTGCTCCGTGGCATGTGGGATCTTCCCAGACCAGGGCTCGAACCCGTGTCCCCTGCATTAGCAGGCAGATTCTCAACCACTGCGCCACCAGGGAAGCCCCACATGGATTTTTAAAAATATTTTAAACTGCTTAATTTGTAATCTTTTTTTAAAATTAATTAATGTATTTATTTTTGGCTGCATTGGGTCTTCGTTGCTGCGTGTGGGCTTTCTCTAGTTGCAGCGAGTGGGGGCTACTCTTCGATGTCGTGAGCAGTCTTCTCTTGTTGTGGAGCACGGGCTCTAGGCACGCAGGCTTCAGTAGTTGTGGCATGCGGGCTCAGTAGTCGTGGCTCACGGGGTTAGTTGCCACAAGGCATGTGGGATCTTCCCGGACCAGGGCTCAAGCCTGTGTCCCTTGCATTGGCAGGCGGATTCTTAACCACTGCGCCACCAGGGAAGTCCTCACATAAAAATTTGAACTTCTAGCTTCTCTCGAAGAAGCAGAAGCTCTCTCAACACCAAGCCCACATTCCCCACAAGCAGAGATCCGAGGCACTGAGTGCAGCTGCTCCCCTGGGGAATGCTGTATGATCCCTGCTCCGAGCAGGAGGAGGAAAGGTTATCTTTTACTTTCAGTTTTATATGCTTCGGTATTATTAAATTTATTTTTCAACAGATGTTAGTTTTCAAGTTAAATAATAATAATATATTGAGTAGTATAGTTGGGTGGTGACTGTAATTAAGTGCCCTGAAGAGCCATCTAGACAACCAGTGCTTGACCTCAGAATAGGGTGAGGTTTTTAGGCTAAGACAGCTGGGCAGGCTTTCTGGAGGAGCAGGTGTTTGTGGAAGCCAAAGCAGGAAGCAGGATCTGTTTGGAAACTGGGTGCTGCAGGGAACAGGGGAGGTAAGAAAAACAGTGAAGTTGCTGGGTGTTTTCTTTCCATGTAGGTCTGTTTCCAAACTGTCCTGCTGGGCCTGCCTTCTACCTATATTGTCATATGCTTAATATGTTTCTTTAAGTCAACTTGCTCTTTTATGTATATGTCTTTGTAACAGTTTTGTAAAAGCTTTTATTATGGTAAAATATACGTAACATAAAATTTAGCATTTTAGCCATTTTTAAGTGTACAGTTCAGTGGCATTAAATACATTTACAATGTTGTTTAATCATCACCACTATCTATTTCCAGAATTTTTTCATCATCCCAGACAGAAACTCTACCCATTATACAATTCCCTATTCCTCTCTCCCTACTTTCTTTTCCACTTTCTATTTTTCTTAGTATTTTCTATTTTTTTAGTAGCCCCTATTTTACTTTCTGTGTTTATGAATTTACCTATTCTAGGTACCTCAAATGGGTGGAATCATACAATAGTTGTCCTTTTTTATCTGGCTTATTTTATCAATACTTAGCATGATGTTTTTAAGGTTCATCCACTTTGTAGCCTGTGTCATAACTTCTTTCCTTTTTATGGCTGAATATTATTCCATGGTCGGTGTATACCACACTTTGTTTATCCATTCATCTGTTGATGGGCCCTGGGGTTGTTTCCACCTTTTGACTGTCGTGAATAATGCTGCTATGAACGTTGGTGTACTATATACATTTATTTTAAAGGAAACATTATAATACTGTTTTAAGTGGGAAACCAATATTGTTTTTATAAATAAATACGATAAAAACAAAGTGGTACATTTGCTTGCTGAAGCCTCTGAGGTCAAGCCTGTCCTCTTTGTCAAAAAGGGGGATCAGCATATTGGAGAGAGGCTTAACACGGTAGCACCAAACTGACGCGTCTGACTTAATCGGGATTGAAAAAGAATCAAAAAGGGCTGACTTTCTCAATCCGTGGGGTCGGTGGTATTCGACACACATTGCTCAAGTACCACCTAAAACCACATCAGACCACTTTAGGGGAGATACTGCCCAAAGGAACCTGGGATCTTTCTGTAACACTATTCACTGTAAGGTGGTGTGTGCATTTCCTGTGGCTTCTGTAATGAATTACCACAAATTGGGTGGCTTAAAACAGCAGAGATTTGTTCTCTCATCGTTCTAGAGGCCAGAAGTCTGAAATCAAGGTGTTGGCAGGGCCACGCTCCCTCAGGGGAGCGAATCCAGGCCCTAAGGGAGAATCCTTCTCTGCCTCTTCTGGTTTCGGGTGGTCCCAGGCATTCCTTGGTGATGGCAGCCTAACTCCTGTCTCTGCTTCAGTCTGTCCTCATGTGCCTTCGTCTCTGTGTCTGTGTGTCCCTTTCTGTCTCTTTTAAGGACACTGTCATTGGGTTTAGGGCCCACCCTAATCCAGGATGATCTCAGCTGGATTCTTCCCTTAATTCCATCTGCAAAGACCCTATTTTCAAATCAGGTCGCATTCTGAGGTTCCAGGTGGACATGAATTGGGAATAGAGGACACTGTGAACCCACTGCAGGTGGGTTCTCCTTTTTCCCAGGGGAGGTTTTGTTTCTGAAACTCCCAGAGTCTCTGCAGTGGCCCAGCTGCACAGATCCTGCGAATAGGTTGCCCCACAAAGCACAGGGATCGGCCCATTTCTTTTCACATGGCCCCAGTCTGAGTCATGAGCTTGTGATACAGGCAGTTATTTTAAGACTTAATAAGGCATTTTCAGAAGTCATCATTTGCTTCTATTTTGAGCCTTTTTTGAATGTTATTTTAGTCTTTATGGTAACAGCCGTACATTTGTAAGGATACATTTATCATTCTTTTGAATAGGGATTTTGACAAGAAGTCAGACTGTCAAGATTGTGACATAGAAGTTTTCATATGAAAAGGGCCTGATTTTGCAGTATTAAATAAACTGCGTATTACCTGTAGTCATTGTGGGTTTGAGAACCAGTATGTATTTTCCCCCAATCCACCAACAACTAGAGAGCTGTATTACCTTAGAAGATGAAATTATTATTCCATTCCCCCCAAAGGTGGCCATATTCTAAAAACACCTTTCATAATGGTACTTAATATTTGAATCTGAAAGCATGGCAAGGGGCTCGCTTTATAGCCATGTCCCAGGTTGCAAGGGCATCAGGTGAGGACTGTTTCATCACATCAGATTTAGGAAAATAGCATAGTTGTCTATGACATGCAGAGAAAAGGCAGGGCTGTTTTAAACATGAGTAGGGTTTACTCTTCCTCTAAGTGGATTGTTTTAGGGCTTACCGTTAACCTTTTTCCTGGAGGAATCCAATTTGTGGACTTGTTTTTGAAAGTGTTCTATTTGAATTGAAATGTCTTCTATATTAAAATTAGCTTTCTTTCCTTAGTAAAGAATAAAAAGCATACCGCTTTATGTTTGGAAGTGGTTCATTCTGCTATTTATTTTGCTGGTCAGCTTTTAAAATCATTTGTCCTACATTTTTAAATGCAGGTTTTGAGGGTTTTGTATATTTGTTTGTTTTTGTCTCCTTTTGTTTGTTTGTTTTTGTCGCTCCGTTTGTTTGGTTTTATTATCAGGTTGTGGTTTAAGCATTGTATTTTTCCACTGGGCCAGGTTCTAAGAGAACAGTTACTTTGGCTCATCATTGATGGATTTATTTCTTAATTACACAGATTTCATGCCTCTGAAAATATCCATTTTATATTTACAGGAGGAAGAAATGTTTCGTCCAAATATGTTTTTCCTCCTTTTGCTTCCACCTATTATATTTGAGTCAGGATATTCATTACACAAGGTAAGACTCAGGCACGCATTAGTGCTTTTGGTCTGGGTGGCTCTGTGTGTTTGTAGGGCAACTTCCTTAAAAGCTCGGGTGTCAATTTAGCAGTGGTGGCTCTGTGTGAACACCCTGGCGTGTGTGGTAGAAGCTGGACTGTCATGCCTGACTTGCAGAGGGAGCAAACATGGTCAGTGGGCTGCTTTCATGGTTTCAGGCAGTGTGGCTTACTAGTGTTTTCCATAGAGGGGTACTTTGCCTAGAAAGAAATAGCCAAAGTGATTTTGATGGTACACAGGTGTTACATTGACTCCTCTTGGACACAGACTGACCCATGTTAAGAGGACAGACTGTGTCCTGGGATGACAGGGACAGGTGCCCCAGGCCTACTGGTTCTCATGTCACCATATCGGGCCTTTCTCCTGCCTTGCACCCATCCATCCTTCAGTGTCTCCCCTCTCAGGGCACTGCCCTGGGCCTCAACTCCCAGCCATTATGCCCTTTAAGCCCCAGTCTCCATTCCTTCCCACCCTCTCCCTGGCCCTGCTTTTCCTCACCAAACTGGAGCCCCATCCTTCCCCCTAGTCTTCCACCTCCTTCTGGCCCATTCACCTACTCCCACAGTTGCTCCGCTCATTCTTGGCTCCCTGACCCTGGAGAGCAGTGTCACTGGGCCCTGCTCAGTTCTCTGCTTTGCTCTGGCATTTCTGGTCTCTGTCTTCAGCTTCCACTGGGGCTCTTTCTGCCTGGGCAGGAGCTTCTCACTTTTAAGCCAGTTTGTGTGTGTACCTGAGTCTTTTCCTTGTCTGTGAGTTCCTTTTTTTTTTTTTTTTTTAATTTGTATAGCAAACTCTTTTTTTTCATAAATTTATTTATGTATTTATTTATTTTTGAAATTTTTTTAAAGGAATTCCTTTATTTTTATTTTTTATTTATTTATTTGTTTTTGGCTGTGTTGGGTCTTCGTTTCTGTGCGAGGGCTTTCTCTAGTTGCGGCGAGTGGGGGCCACTCTTCATCGCAGTGCACGGGCCTCTCACTATCGTGGCTTCTCTTGTTGCGGAGCACAAGCTCCAGACGCGCAGGCTCAGTAGTTGTGGCTCACGGGCCCAGTTACCCCGCGGCATGTGGGATCTTCCCAGAGCAGGGCTCGAACCTGTGTCCCCTGCATTAGCAGGCAGATTCTTAACCGCTGCGCCACCAGGGAAGCCCTATTTATTTATTTTTGGCTGCGTTGGGTCTTTGTTGCTGCCTGCGGGCTTTCTCTAGTTGCATCGAGCGGGGGCTACTCTTCATTGCAGTGCGCCGGCTTCTCGTTGTGGTGGCTTCTCTTGTTGCAGAGCATGGGCTCTAGGTGCGCGGGCTTCAGTAGTTGTGGCACGTGGGCTCAGTAGTTGTGGCTCACGGGATCTAGAGCGCAGACTCAGTAGTTGTGGCACATGGGCTTAGTTGCTCCATGGCATGTGGGATCTTCCCGGACCAGGGCTCGAACCCGTGTCCCCTGTATTGGCAGGTGGATTCTAAACCACTGCGCCACTAGGGAAGTCCATATGAGTTCTTTTTAAATATAAGTGTATTTAAGTTTTAAAATAAAAAGGTGATTCAACTTAAAATACTAGTAATACAACAGTTATTTTGTAAATGTGATTTTAAAAAACTGTGAAGGTTGGAAGGACTAAGGTTCGGCCTATCTTTGGAGAGAGGAAAGAGCCTGGACTTTAGAGCCAGAGAGACCTAGGCCTAATCATGCGCTGCCCCCTATAGGTTCCTTTTGAGTAGAGTAGAAATTAAAAACAGAGAACAAAAAGATCCCCAAAACCCTACCTCCTAGGTTGCTTTGAGATTTACATTAGATGAAAGAATGTATGCAAAGCACCACTCACCACATTAAATAATTGGTAGTGCTTCTTGTCATTATCTATTATAACATGACTAGTGTTATTATTAATAATAATGTAATAAACGAGTTAAATTTATTATGAGAGTTTTGGTAAAAACATACAAATTAAATTTTTAATTTTCCTCCTGGATATTGAAGCAAAATTATTCTAAGATGTTCAGGCCAGATTGTTTTTTAAGTTATTATTTTATTGTGCATTAATCAAAAGAAAAAGTGAAAAAGAAGTTTAATATAAAAAAAAATCCCATATCTTATAAACCATTACTGACATCAGATAATTGTTAAAAAGAAAACAAGCAAGAAGGATTTGAAGGTCAGTATCTCTTACTCTTTAATTTTGTGAACAAATCTTGAAAGAACTGAGAGCAGATTATGAAAGTATTTCAAAATAGTGCTGAAGAAAATGGATTGATTTTTTTTTTCCCCCCCCTTTGGCTGCCACTCGGCTTGTGAGATCTTAGTTCCTCGACCAGGGATTGAACCTGGGCCCTCGGTAGTGAGAGCACAGAGTCCTAACCACTGGACTGCCAGGGAACTCCCCAAAAATGATTCGATTTTGACTTAAAAACATAAGACTGGTTATTATATTAGCACATGTAAAGTTTTTATTTTCTAATTTTTTGGAGGGAGGGGAAATAAACTCATTCAAAATTTGAGGAAAATAGTTTCTTAAGAGAACATATTTTTGAAGATGGCTTTATAGCAGAAACTGTGACGATTTATGTGGGACTAGTGTGAGTTGGAATGGGAATTCAGAGATTTCTGTCCACTGCCTACCCACCCCCAAAGAAGATAGGAAGTTGACTTTATTTTTTTTTTTTTTTTTTTTTTTATTTTTTTGTATCAGCTAACTTTTATTTTTATTTTTTTTTATTTTTTATTTTTCCACACACACACACTGTATTTTATTTTTACAAGAGATAAATAGACTGACACCAAGCATTGTACATGGATGACCACAACAAAAGCAACAATGATTGCAATTACCAAACATGAAACACAGTTATACTATGTCATAATATTGACATTCAGTCCAGTAATCCTCCACTGTAACAGCTCCTTTACTTTGCAGTGAAAATTGATTTGTATATTCTTTTCCTCTGAGTCCTTGTGGGATTTTTTTTTTTTTAAATTCAGACAGAAAGTCACAAAAATTATACTCATCCTCATCAGTTCACTCAGTCCCATGTAATTAATTTCTTTTTTTTTTCATCTTGATCTTTTGTTAGCACTTTTATGAGTTCATCAGTTTTTCATTAGAGTTCTGAAAATGCTTATTCATTCAGTTCAGCAGTACAGTCAGTTACCAGAAACCTGTACTTGTCAGAGTCTTTTCCATGAATTTCTTGAAGATGAAACCCTTTTATAGGAACATATTTGCAAAATCATCAGAGTACACCCAGAACTGTCTGTAAATGACAAAAGACTTAAAAATGACCATGGTTAAAGATTTGATGAAAGTTCATAATAATGCAGTTGACAAGAAAAGTAGTTATTTCTGAGATATACATTTTAAAGTAATTACTAGGATTATTACTTATAACATTATACCAGAACATATAAGATTTTTAGACGTTTCCTGTAATGTCTGAAACATTTATATTAACATATTTCCATACATATTTCCATACAAATACAAATATAAGATTTTTAGAAATTTCCTGTAATGTCTGAAACATTTATATTAACATATTTCCATACATATTTCCATACAAATACAAATATAAGATTTTTAGAAATTTCATGTAATGTCTGAAACATTTATATTAACATATTTCCATACATATTTCCATACAAATACAAATATAAGATTTTTAGAAATTTCATGTAATGTCTGAAACATTTATATTAACATATTTCCATACAAATAACCCAATGATAGTTTAGTATTAGTTGTTTTGTTTGTTTTTTTATACTGCAGGTTCTTATTAGGCATCAGTTTTATACACATCAGTGTATACATGTCAATCCCAATCGCCCAATTCAGCACACCACCATCCCCACCTCATCGCAGTTTTCCCCCCTTGGTGTCCATATGTCCATTCTCTACATCTGTGTCTCAACTTCTGCCCTGCAATCTGGCTCATCTGTACCATTTTTCTAGGTTCCACATACATGCATTAATATACGATATTTGTTTTTCTCTTTCTGACTTACTTCACTCTGTATGACAGTCTCTAGATCCATCCACTTCTCAACAAATGACTCAATTTCGTTCCTTTTTATGGCTGAGTAATATTCCATTGTATATATGTACCACATCTTCTTTAGCCATTCGTCTGTTGATGGGCATTTAGGTTGCTTCCATGACCTGGCTATTGTAAATAGTGCTGCAATGAACATTCGGGTGCACGTGTCTTTTTGAATTACGGTTTTCTCTGGGTATATGCCCAGTAGTGGGATTGCTGGGTCATATGGTAATTCTATTTTTAGTTTTTTAAGGAACCTCCATATTGTTCTCCATAGTGGCTGTATCAATTTACATTCCCACCAACAGTGCAAGAGGGTTCCCTTTTCTCCACACCCTCTCCAGCATTTGTTGTTTGTAGATTTTCTGATGATGCCCATTCTAACAGGAGTGAGGTGATACCTCATTGTAGTTTTGATTTGCATTTCTCTAATAATTAGTGATGTTGAGCATCTTTTCATGTGCTTCGTGGCCGTCTGTATGTCTTCTTTGGAGAAATGTCTATTTAGGTCTTCTGCCCATTTTTGGATTGGGGTGTTTGTTTCTTTGATATTGAGCTGAATGAGCTGTTTATATATTTTGGAGATTAATCCTTTGTCCGTTGATTCATTTGCAAATATTTTCTCCCATTCTGAGGGTTGTCTTTTCGTCTTGTTTATGGTTTCCTTTGCTGTGCAAAAGCTTTGAAGTTTCATTAGGTCCCACTTGTTTATTTCTGTTTTTATTTCCATTACTCTAGGAGGTGGATCGAAAAAGATCTTGCTGTGATTTATGTCAAAGAGTGTTCTTCCTATGTTTTCCTCTAAGAGTTTTATAGTGTCCAGTCTTACATTTAGGTCTCTAATCCATTTTGAGTTTATTTTTGTGTATGGTGTTAGGGAGTATTCTAATTTCATTCTTTTACATGTGGCTGTCCAGTTTTCCCAGCACCACTTATTGAAGAGACTGTCTTTTCTCCATTGTATATCTTTGCCTCCTTTGTCATAGATTAGTTGACCATAGGTGCGTGGGTTAATCTCTGGGCTTTCTATCTTGTTCCATTGATCTATGTTTCTGTTTTTGTGCCAGTACCATATTGTCTTGATTACTGTAGCTTTGTAGTATAGTCTGAAGTCAGGGAGTCTGATTCCTCCAGCTCCATTTTTTTGCCTCAAGACTGCTTTGGCTATTCGGGGTCTTTTGTGTCTCCATACAAATTTTAAGATGATTTGTTCTAGCTCCGTAAAAAATGCCATTGGTAATTTGATAGGGATTGCATTGAATCTGTAGATTGCTTTGGGTAGTATACTCATTTTCACAATGTTGATTCTTCCAATCCAAGAACATGGTATATCTCTCCATCTGTTGGTATCATCTTTAATTTCTTTCATCAGTGTCTTATAGTTTTCTGCATACAGGTCTTTTGTCTCCCTAGGTAGGTTTATTCCTAGATATTTTATTCTTTTTGTTGCAATGGTAAATGGGAGTGTTTCCATAATTTCTCTTTCAGATTTTTCATCATTAGTGTATAGGAATGCAAGAGATTTCTGTGCATTAATTTTGTAACCTGCAACTTTACCATATTCATTAATTAGCTCTAGCAGTTTTCTGGTGGCAGTTTTAGGATTCTCTATGTATAGTATCATGTCATCCGCAAACAGTGACAGTTTTACTTCTTCTTTTCCAATTTGTATTCCTTTTATTTCTTTTTCTTCTCTGATTGCCGTGGCTAGGACTTCCAGAACTATGTTGAATAATAGTGGTGAGAGTGGACATCCTTGTCTCGTTCCTGATCTTAGAGGAAATGCTTTCAGTTTTTCACCATTGAGAATGATGTTTGCTGTGGGTTTGTCATATATGGCCTTTATTATGTTGAGGTAGGTTCCCTCTATGCCCACTTTCTGGAGAGTTTTTATCAGAAATGGGTGTTGAATTTTGTCAAAAGCTTTTTCTGCATCTATTGAGATGATCATATGGTTTTTCTTCTTCAATTTGTTAATATGGTGTATCACATTGATTGATTTGCGTATATTGAAGAATCCTTGCATCCCTGGGATAAATCCCACTTGATCGTGGTGTATGATCCTTTTAATGTGTTGTTGGATTCTGTTTGCTAGTATTTTGTTGAGGATTTTTGCATCTATATTCATCAGTGATATTGGTCTGTAATTTTCTTTTTTTGTAGTGTCTTTGTCTGGTTTTGGTATCAGGGTGATGGTGGCCTCATAGAATGAGTTTGGGAGAGTTCCTTCCTCTGCAATTTTTTGGAAGAGTTTGAGAAGGATGGGTGTTAGCTCTTCTCTAAATGTTTGATAGAATTCACCTGTGAAGCCATCTGGTCCTGGACTTTTGTTTGTTGGAAGATTTTTAATCACAGTTTCAATTTCATTACTTGTGATTGGTCTGTTGATATTTTCTGTTTCTTCCTGATTCAGTCTTGGAAGGTTATACCTTTCTAAGAATTTGTCCATTTCTTCCAGGTTGTCCATTTTATTGGCATAAAGTTGCTTGTAGTAGTCTCTTAGGATGTTTTGTATTTCTGCGGTGTCTGTTGTAACTTCTCCTTTTTCATTTCTGATTTTATTGATTTGAGTCCTCTCCCTCTTTTTCTTGATGAGTCTGGCTAATGGCTTATCAATTTTGTTTATCTTCTCAAAGAACCAACTTTTAGTTTTATTGATCTTTGCTATTGTTTTCTTTGTTTCTATTTCATTTATTTCTGCTCTGATCTTTATGATTTCTTTCCTTCTGCTAACTTTGGGTTTTGTTTGTTCTTCTTTCTCTAGTTTCTTTAGGTGTAAGGTTAGATTGTTTACTTGAGATTTTTCTTGTTTCTTTAGGTAGGCTTGTATAGCTATAAACTTCCCTCTTAGAACCGCTTTTGCTGCATCCCATAGGTTTTGGGTCGTCGTGTTTTCATTGTCATTTGTCTCTAGGTATTTTTTTATTTCCTGTTTGATTTCTTCAGTGATCTCTTGGTTATTTAGTAACGTATTGTTTAGCCTCCATGTGTTTGTCTTTTTTACGTTTTTTTCCCTGTAATTCATTTCTAATCTCATAGCGTTGTGGTCAGAAAAGATGCTTGATATGATTTCAATTTTCTTAAATTTACTGAGGCTTGATTTGTGACCCAAGATGTGATCTATCCTGGAGAATGTTCCGTGTGCACTTGAGAAGAACGTGTAATCTGCCGTTTTTGGATGGAATGTCCTATATATATCAATTAAATCTATCTGGTCTATTGTGTCATTCAAAGCTTCTGTTTCCTTATTTATTTTCATTTTGGATGATCTGTCCATTGGCGTAAGTGAGGTGTTAAAGTCCCCCACTATTATTGTGTTACTGTCGATTTCCTCTTTTATAGCTGTTAGCAGTTGCCTTATGTATTGAGGTGCTCCTATGTTGGGTGCATATATATTTATAATTGTTATATCTTCTTCTTGGATTGATCCCTGGATCATTATGTAGTGTCCTTCCTTGTCTCTTGTAACATTCTTTATTTTAAAGTCTATTTTATCTGATATGAGTATAGCTACTCCAGCTTTCTTTTGATTTCCATTTGCATGGAATATCTTTTTCCATCCCCTCACTTTCAGTCTGTATGTGTCCCTAGGTCTGAAGTGGGTCTCTTGTAGACAGCATATATATGGGTCTTGTTTTTGTATCCATTCAGCCAGTCTATGTCTTTTGGTTGGGGCATTTAATCCATTCACGTTTAAGGTAATTATCGATATGTATGTTCCTATGACCATTTTCTTAATTGTTTTGGGTTTGTTTTTGTAGGTCCTTTTCTTCTCTTGTGTTTCCCACTTAGAGAAGTTCCTTTAGCATTTGTTGTAGAGCTGGTTTGGTGGTGCTGAATTCTCTTAGCTTTTGCTTGTCTGTAAAGCTTTTGATTTCTCCATCAAATCTAAATGAGATCCTTGCTGGGTAGAGTAATCTTGGTTGTAGGTTCTTCCCTTTCATCACTTTAAGTATATCATGCCACTCCCTTCTGGCTTGCAGAGTTTCTGCTGAGAAATCAGCTGTTAACCTTATGGGGGTTCCCTTGTATGTTATTTGTCGTTTTTCCCTTGCTGCTTTCAGTAATTTTTCTTTGTCTTTAATTTTTGCCACTTTGATTACTATGTGTCTCGGCGTGTTTCTCCTTGGGTTTATTCTGTATGGGACTCTCTGCGCTTCCTGGACTTGGGTGGCTATTTCCTTTCCCATGTTAGGGAAGTTTTCGACTATAATCTCTTCAAATATTTTCTCTGGTCCTTTCTCTCTCTCTTCTCCTTCTGGGACCCCTATAATGCGAATGTTGTTGCGTTTAATGTTGTCCCAGAGGTCTCTTAGGCTGTCTTCATTTCTTTTCATTCTTTTTTCTTTAGTCTGTTCCGCAGCAGTGAATTCCACCATTCTGTCTTCCAGGTCACTTATCCGTTCTTCTGCCTCAGTTATTCTGCTATTGATTCCTTCTAGTGTAGTTTTCATTTCAGTTATTGTATTGGTCATCTCTGTTTGTTTGTTCTTTAATTCTTCTAGGTCTTTGTTAATCATTTCTTGCATCTTCTCAATCTTTGCCTCCATTCTTATTCCGAGGTCCTGGATCATCTTCACTATCATTATTCTGAATTCTTTTTCTGGAAGGTTGCCTATCTCCACTTCATTTAGTTGTTTTTCTGGGGTTTTTTCTTGTTCCTTCATCTGGTACATAGCCCTCTGCCTTTTCATCTTCTCTGTCTTTCTGTAACTGTCGACTTTATTTTAATATTGCTGTATTTGCTGATGTAAATTTGGACTTGGAATAAAAATTTCAGTACAGTTATCATCAGTTGGTATGCATTAGGTAGGCAGCTATTTGGTTCTTTAAATTATTAATATCATATAAAGAATAGAACTTTTTTAAAAAATAAATTTATTTATTTATTTATTTATTTTTGGCTGCATTGGGTCTTCATTGCTGCGCACAGGCTTTCTCTAGTTGCGGCGAGCGGGGGCTACTCTTCATTCCGGTGCGCGGGCTTCTCATTGTGGTGGCTTCTCTTGTTGCAGAGCACGGGCTCTAGGCACATGGGCCTCAGTAGCTGTGGCTCACGGGCTCTAGAGCGCAGGCTCAGTAGTTGTGGTGCCCGGGCTTAGTTGCTCTGCAGCATGTGGGATCTTCCCGGACCAGGGCTTGAACCCGTGTTCCCTGTATTGGCAGGCGGATTCTTAACCACTGCACCACCAGGGAAGCCCAAGAATAGAACATTTTTTAAATTATGTCTGAGAGAAGCAGATAAATTTGCTTTATGTAGCAAAGGGAAGTTCTTACAGTGGGGCAACTTGAATGTGGGTAACTTTTCAACATCCAGATTAATATTAGCCAACTACGTAAGTTATATCAGAATTAGATCCCTATAAACAGACCAAGACTTAGTGTAATCTATTTTTAAATAACAAAATTAAGCAGCTCTCTGCAAAGAAAAACTCATAGATGAAAAGCCTTTTGTTTAGGAAAAAACCAAATCATTGTGTTTGCCTTGAGCTATTTTAAAGTTCTTTGTGTGCTAAAGATTGATATGCCGAACAAAGTAATTGAATGTCGGATTATGGTCAGCCAAATCAAAATTGCAAAAAATGAAGCAAAGAAACTTCCTGAAGGAGATAGGCTTAGTGGGTTGTCAGTGCTGAGCTGAGGGCAGTCTTCTGAAGTGAGCTTTAAAGTATCAGTTCCTGGGAATTCCCTCGTGGTCCAGTGGTTAGGACCTCAGCACTTTTACTGCGGAGGGCCCAGGTTTCAGTCCCTGGTCAGGGAACTAAGATCCCACAAGCCGCATGACGTGGCCAAAAAAAAAAAAAGTATCAGTTCCTGTTGTCTATGGCTCGACAGTTTCTGAGCGAAAAAATGGTTTTCCTTGTCCAGACCCACAATCACAGACCATCAAGTTTCCCTGCCCTTATTCCTAAACGGAGTCCACAGGATTCTAATAAATAGCTTAATTTTTTAAATTTTATGGAAATTTGAAAGATGTTACCATACTGCTTGGACTCAAATATTTTCTCTTAAATGCTGTATAGATGGGAATATATTTTATCTGTCATATTTGATGATACTAATAGAGTGAAATAAAATTGCTTAAAAGATGTGGACTACAAAAAGGAGCTTCTGATAGTATAACCTATTATCCTGACATTCTTTGTAGTAATGTACCTTTTCTTAATTAATTGAAAAATTATAATTATATAAACTTTGGACTTTAATCAGACATGAAACACAGTTAATTCCTTCAGTACCTATTCATGGGGCATCTTGCATCTGACAGGCAGTATGCCAGTGACTGTGTTGTACAAAAGCAGATGTGGTCATTGCCCCCATTGAGCCTGCAGCCTAGTGGGAAAGACAGATACCAAATAATTACATAAATAAATGTAACGTTTCAGCTATGTCAAGTGCTACCAGGGGAGAGTCGCTGTGCATTGAGAGCATAGACTGGGATCTGACTTGGGTAAGGGATCAGAGAAGACTTCCCTCAGGAAGAGTCCAAATGTCCTGAGATCTTGGGACGATTAAAGTTCACTAAGCGAAGGGGAAGGAAGAGTGGTCCAAGCCCAGGGAGCATGATGTGTTTGAAAAACAAAAAGCTACCAGTGTGACTGGAACCCAGAGAACAAAGGGGAGGTTAGAGGCCTTCGAGGGGTCAAACCATCCAGGCTTTGGTTGGGTTTTAACTGCGTTTTGAGTGGAAGTGGGGGTCCGAGTGTAGGCAGCACAGTCAGATTTATCTTTTGCAGAGATCATTCTGGAAGCACTTGGAGAGCAGAGGGCAAGGGCCAGGGATGGTTGAGACTTGTTAGAAGCTATTGCAGTGGTCCAGGGGAGAGATGATGGCAGTTGGGCAAGGGCGGTGGGGATGGTGATGGAGAGAAGCAAGGAGATGTGAGTGACGCGGGGAACGCAAAAGCCACAGGACTTGGCTCTGCATCACATGTGGGGGTGAGGGAAGATGCCCAGGTTTCCAGCTTGCCAACCAAGGTGGGTGATGGTGCCCTTTACAGAGAATCAAGCGTGTGAGGAGGGCCAGCTGTGGGGTCCTTGTCTTCACTGAGCAGACCAGCCTTTCTAATCATTCCTCTCATTTCTGTTCTCTCAAACAGGGTAACTTCTTTCAAAATATTGGTTCCATCACCCTATTTGCTGTTTTTGGTACGGCAATTTCTGCTTTTGTAGTAGGTGGAGGAATTTACTTTCTGGGTCAGGTAAGGAAAACATCTTTGAGAAACTTTGAAAAGCTTACATTCTTAGAGCTCATTCAGGGAAGTGGGGTAGGGACACCTCATGGGGCCTGGGTTTTACAGTCAAGGTAAGTGCTCTCCTGCAAAGAAATCCAGACTCAAGCAAGGCACAGTAAAGGCATGCTGAAGTTGTCTCTCAGTGTCCTCGAGAAGCTTTAGTGTCTGGAATTGAGTGAATCTTTTCCATAATCCCCAAAAGTATTTGATCTTATTTGCAAACCAATATTGTCTTAAGTTGGGATACCTAAAAATAAAGCAGAATATATACCATCAAGATCTTCAAATTATAACAGTATCAATTCTATTATCAGACTGAATCAAGGTTAAACACTGTTTCTTTAATAAAAATTTGCATTTTAAAAATCAAAGATGATTCTGAATGTCTTCACTCAATTCTAAGCTGTCCTCCTGTAGAATTATTTTCCCTGGATTTTCCACCATTGCTAAACCAATTCCCGGTGTCATCAATTGAGTGTTTTGTACTTTGAATTCAAATTAATTTGAATTAATTTAAACCAGACCTACCTAGGAAGGTAGTATCTGTAGCTTTGCATTATGCACGTCTATGCATGTCACAGTTCTTTTCCAATATGGTCAGTTGCAGAAAGTTTGTCCACCCTAGTTCTGCAAACGCAGTTTGAGATTCAGGCCTTGGGGTGACTGGCAGATTTCTCTTACATGTGTCAGATGTGTTTGCTTCTTTTGATGGCTGTCGGTAAAAGCCCATTCCATC
This sequence comes from Balaenoptera acutorostrata, assembly GCF_949987535.1. Classification (NCBI taxonomy): domain Eukaryota; kingdom Metazoa; phylum Chordata; class Mammalia; order Artiodactyla; family Balaenopteridae; genus Balaenoptera; species Balaenoptera acutorostrata. Next base: position 78,372,143 of record NC_080078.1, read on the forward strand.
TGATTTTCACCTTTACTGTTGCCTCGATGGCACCAGAATAAATCTGTCTGTCATGCAACCTTCTTCATTGCTCAGCTTCCAGCATCAAATGGGAATAAACTTCAGAGAAGAAAACTAGTTAATTTGGCTTGCAAGTATTAGTGTTCATTTTCATACTTCCTATGTATGATGATTGAATGCATGCCTAAACTAAAACTTAGGAGTTTTCTGTATTTTTCAAGTGGTTTGGGGACTGAAGATTAATGTCCTTATTAGTTTGTAATAAAGCACTAATGGACATTTTAATCTTCTTGGCTGTTCTCCAGGGGTTTTTTTTTGTGTCTGTGTGTTTGTGTGTTTTATTTTACAGGCTGATGTAATCTCTAAACTCAACATGACAGACAGGTAAACCTTTCATACTGTAACACCCATGTGGCTACTTTTCAGACGGGGGCCAAGTTTTCTCCACATTGATTCCTGGCTGTGGTACTTCTTTATTCTGTCTTTTCGTTTTGCTGACTATTTCTGCTGTAGAATCTACTCTGAATTAATTTGTGTCTCTGAAATGAATCGAAACTATATTGAGGAATTTTGAAGATCTCCAGTCAGAGGGCTGCTGATGGAAATGATTTAGTTTCAGCTTTGAAGGGAATAACTCTTGGTTAGTTAACTGCCACCTCACACACACCGCACGCTGCTCCATTGTCCTTTTATTATTAAGAATCATCTTCAACTCATTTCTGAGGCTTTGCAATGGCCATAATGAAAAGTTGTCTTCTTGATAGATTGGGGATGGAGTCGGGGGTGAGGTGTGAATCTTTACTCTGGGATTCCCACCAAGGCGGTGGGGATGGGGAGGGGGAAGCAGGTGCTCTGTTGTGGGCATCCTTCTCAGGCTGCAGCTACTCCATCGGGCCCTCAGAGCTGCTGTCTAGGAACCCAATCCAGAAATTTCCATAATTGGCGTAGCAAGAAGCAACCTAGGAAGCCTAGTGCTAAAAAAGTGCCCACACACAGCGTGACCTGGTTTCCCCTCTCTGAGAAGCGCAGTGAGAATGCAGCCTCGCTCTGTGTTTCTCCCCCCCCCCCCCCCCCCCAGCACTGGGCTCTGTCTTGTGGCTTCGCTGGGGAGCTCGGAAGTGGGGCCCAGTGCTCGGCCCCGGGGTCCCTTTCACTGGGCCAGCCAGAGCTTACAGCCTTCAGCAGCAACTTGGAGATTAGAATCTTGGAGCCTTTTTCGTGAGAAATGTGCCTTTGATAGCATCAAGTCCAATCTCATTTTCTCTCCAGGGACATAAATTTCAAAGCCTTTGTCAGTAAGATAGTCTTGCTATACAAACAAGTAGCGAAAGTCACATTCCTGTTCCATAAGGAGCATGAAGCCGAGCAGAACTGATGCCCTGCATTTTGTAGGTATTTTGCAACTGAAAAGAAGTGCTCAAAACCCAGTGGATGTAAAGGAAGATGTCACAGCATTCGTTCCTTCAACCTGTTTGGGGGCAACTGCTTAGATACAAAAAACGCTTGATAAATCCTTGTGAAATTGAATTGAACCGGAGGTTGGGATGTTCAGGAGGAGAGGAATAAAAGAACTGGCCCTTAGACAAGCAGAGTAAGAACCAGGGGGAGTTTCTCTCTGTGGGGCAGACGCTTCCTTTCCTGTTAGAAAGTGACTGTCCCACAGATGGGGGGTGCTCTGGGGGAAATTAGCCAGTGGTCGCAAACCCACACAGCTGCAGGGCCTGGCAGAACCCTTCACAGAGGGGAGCTGGCCAGGTGTGTGTCTGGAGGTGGTGACAGTGGTGAGCCGGAGAGCCCATCGTCTGAAGGGGACAGCCACCTCTTAGCTCCACCTGCTAATTACCACGTGGGAACATGGGCCCAGGATTGCCAGATACTTAATTGTTTTTTTTCCAAAAGAGGCCAAGTTTCTGGATTTTAATAGGGAATTTTCCTGTTTTAAATGTTGCCAACTTAATCCATTTTTCAAAACACCATGCAGGTCAAACATGAGGCCCATGGACCTCTGCACAGTAGGAAACATAAAAATAACTTTTTTGCACAGAAGGTTTTCCTTCATTGGTGTTTCCTCTGGAGAGCTAATCCACTCATAGATACACCCTAAATTATTTCACCATCCCAGTCCATTTTCTTTTTCTTTTTCTTTTTTTTAATTTTTAAATTTTATTTATTTTTGGCTGCGTTGGGTCTTCGTTGCTGCACACAGGCTTTCTCTAGTTGCGGCGAGTGGGGCTTCTCATTGCGGTGGCTTCTCTTGTTGCAGAGCACGGGCTCTAGGTGCATGGGCTTCAGTAGTTGTGGCACGTGCGCTCAGTAGTTGTGGCTCATGGGCTCTAGAGCGCAGGCTCAGTAGTTGTGGTGCAGGGGCTTAGTTGCTCCACGGCCTGTGGGATCTTCCCAGATCAGGGCTCAAACCCGTGTCCCCTGCATTGGCAGGCGGATTCTTAACCACTGCGCCACCAGGGAAGTCCCCCAGTCCGTTTTCTTTTTGTTTTGTTGACGTTGCTGTCTTTTGAGATGATGGAATAAAGAAAACACATTGTTCAGTTGAACTTCTGGCTTCTGGCCTTTTAAAAGACTGGGTCATAAGGTGTGAAGTGGAACAGCTGCGGGCAAGATTCAATGACTGCTTATATTCAGACCTCTCCATGATTCAGGCAGTTCATATTTCAGACTTTCCATGTTCACTGTCAGAAACACTGTGCCCCAATTTAGAGTCTCAGCCAAAGCTAAATGTGTTACATAATTTATGCAAAGCACTTCTCCCCCAACTTTTTATTGTGGAAATTTCAAACACACAGAAAAGGTGGAAGCACTGTACAGTGGACACGCACATGACCACCTAGATTCTACAATCACTGTTTTCACTGGATTTGCTTTAACCACAGATCTTTCCATCTCTCCATCCCTCTGTCCATTCATCACTCCGTCTTCTAGTTCCTGCTGTTTGATTTTCAGTTCAGGATGCCACAGGAACTATGACAAAGAACATCAGTCAGGCCTCTTTCAGTGCAACTGAAACCCAACGCGAACTCGTTTTAGCAAAAAAGAAGTTTGCTGACTCGTAGAACAGAAGTGTCCCCGGAGTGATGGCTTCCTGCATGGCAGCCTCTGGGGGCCTGTGATGTCAGGAACCTCTCCTCTCTCTGTCTTAGCTATTCCCTGGTCGACATCATCCTCAGGCGCGCTCACCCCACATGGCAGCACCAATGGCTTTTGGCTCACCATCACCCTCGCCGTCCCCGCCAAAAGGGCCAACCTAATTCCTGGTGTCCTGGTAAAATGCCTGGCGATGGACCTCTGACCAGGCCTGGGTCCCCTGCCTACCCCTAGAGCCCCACGCAATACAGGGATGGAGAGTGGAGGAGGCCTGGCTCCACAAGGGGAAATTGGAGTGCTGTTACCAGAGCTGGTAACACCCACTGGGGCCATGGGTGCTGTCCACCCTGCGCTTGCTGAGGGATGGAGGGAGGGGCCCGCGAGCCGCGCAGAGTCGTCGCCCAGCACACAACCCGCTGCACACTCCCAGGCTCCCACCCTGCTTTGGGATGTACTTTTTTTTTTTACTTACTCGTTTTACTTACTCGTTGTTCGGTGGAGTTACCTTTTCTTCCCTCCCCGATCCCTCCCTCCTGCCTGCCTTCCCCAGATATCTCTGGGCGCTCACAGTGAGGTGAGAGGCAGGTGAAGTCACAGCTCATAATGCACGCGACAAGCTCTGTGAGGACAGGGCAAGTCTGGGAACTGAAGTCTGAGCTGAGGCCGTCTTTGAAGTGAGCAGGCTCTCCTGCAGGAATTCACATTAAGCGAACTCAGCGTGCCACCATGGAAACCAGTATGCCAGATTATCGATTTATGAAGAGAACTGGAACTGGCAGGGCAGCCGCGCGTCCCTTGCCACCAGCACTCCCCTCCCTGAGCCCGGAGCCAGATGCTCGTGGAAGGCTGCTGGTGACATACGGTGGACAGAGCACGCTCCAGTCCCCAGGCCAGCTAGCGCCTCACCCCTCCCAGACCGCAGGCTTGGTGAGGGCGGGAAGCAGGTGGATGGTCTCTGGCTCACGTCTCTACCCGAGGCTGTCCCGTCGTGGCTCCTTGTGTTGCGGAAGGGGGCAGACCTAACCATTCTGCTGAGCTGGAAGGAAAGCAGTGCCAGGCGAGGCCTTCTGAGGGAACCAACAAGGGCTTGCAAGAACTCTAAGGGGAAGAAGACAAATGGGCTGCGAGAATAATCGTCCTGACTCCTTAGGCGGCCCCCGAGGCCCTGCGGGGTGACCTGGCCCTGCCTCCCTCCCAGACGCCAACATTTCCAGCCACTCGCCCTCCCTGCGCTGCTGCCAGGCTCACTGTTTTGTTTCTCAGGCAGCCAAGCTTGCTCCACCTCAGAAGTAGCTTGCTCTGGTCGCTGCCCCCAGGTCTTGGCTTGTCTACCTGCTTCTTGTCAGGTAGGCCCTCGTTTAAATAAGCCTCATTTCTTCAGAGAGAAGACCCCCCCCTTTCCTGACCCCCCGATCTAAGTGGGCCCCACTCCCATGCCTCCACACCACCCCGCCATGTTACTCTTTCTCTCATCACCCTGACTTCCTGTATAACACTCGCCTTTTCTAAATTGGCCTTGGCCTCCGGGTTTTGCTGTATCCAGTGTAGCGGCTAAGAGCACCCACCCTGAGCCAGAAGGCCTGTGTTTGGATCCGGGCTCTGCCACCTCTTAGCTGTCTGACCTTGGGCAAGTTCCTTAACCTCATTGTCCCTCAGGTTTCTCCTATGTAATCAGAGCAATACTAGTACCATTTCATACGGTTGCTTTGTGGATTATTGAGTTACTATATGTAAAGTGCTCAGAGCAGTGCCTGGCACGTGGTAAGTGCCACATAAATATTTGCTATTATTATAAGCCTTGGGACTTCCCTGGTGGTCCAGTGGTTAAGAATCCACCTTCCAATGCAGGGGACGCAGGTTCGATCCCTGGTCAGGGAACGAAGATCCCACACGCCGTGGGGCAACTCAGCCTGCGCGCTGCAACTACTGAGCCCGCACGCTCTGGAGCCTGTGCGCTGCAGCGAAGATCCTGCATGCTGCAGCTAAGACCCGACGCAGCCAAATAAATAAATGTTTTAAAAAAAAAAAAGCCTTAGTGCTTGAAACATATTAGGCAGTTAATGGCCACTTGTCGGAGGTAGTTAGACCCTCGTGGGTACTGGGGCGAGAGCTGCTGGCCTGGCGGTAGGCAGCACTGGTGTCGCTGTCTGCCTCCCAGGCTGCGCAGCTCCTGAAGCAGGCTGGAGTTGCTGCTGACTTTTGGCACTTTCCTAGATGTTGCAGATCTGAGTGGAGGCTGGCATCGGTCACAGATGGCACTCCGGTGGCCTGGTGGCAAGGGGCAAAGCAGAGGTCAGACCCAGGAGCACATGGGCCGTTTAGAGGAGGCCCTCCGGGCCACCATGGTTCCAGCTGCTCTGACCAAGAAGGCTGGGATGGCTGTCATGTTTTTAAGCAAAAGTCTTCCCTCTGACATTGGTCAAAATAAAATCTTGGTATTCTCAGTGGAAAACCAGGCCATTCATAACAACAACTTGTAGAGTGGGACTTTCACTTCTCCACCCACAGTGTCAATTAGCAGGTATTTTAAGTGGAGAAAAAACACCATCTTCTGTGGGTCCTTCAGCTACAGTGTGTACTGTTAGGTTATACTACATACAGTCTTTGACTTTAATGTTTTCCTGTGTGGGCCAGGGGTTAAGCATTACAGAATTACCCCTTCCTTTTCTCTTTGACAGTTTTGCATTTGGCTCCCTAATTTCTGCTGTTGATCCAGTGGCTACTATTGCTATTTTCAATGCACTTCATGTGGACCCGGTGCTCAACATGCTGGTTTTTGGAGAGAGCATCCTCAACGATGCAGTCTCCATTGTCCTGACCAAGTAAGTGTGCTTTCTTCAAGTGACGGAACTAAAGGGCCTTGTATCAGAGGGGCAGATATTTCCATGCAGCTGCGTGTACAGTTGCTTATCCTCTGGGTGATTGGTTCACTGCTTCTCCATCTTTCTGGCCTGACAAGCCTTGATGTGCCCCAGGAATATTGTCAAGGCCCAGGGTGATTAGAGGAGAATCTGCCTTTTAGGATCTACCTTTTAGCAGTGCTTTTAAACTAAACCCAGCTTGGACTTCGCTGGCGGTCCAGTGGTTAAGACTCCATCCACTCTTCCAATGCAGGGGGTGTGGGTTCGATCCCTGGTCGGGGAACTACGATCCCCCATGCCATGGGGTGTGGCCTAAGTAAATAAATAAAGCCCAGCTTCTCATCAGCATCACCGGGGGTGCTTATTAAATGCAGCATTCCCAGGCGCCACCCTGCGAGCTTCCAGTTCAGCAGGTCTGGGGTGAGTCCCCAGATGACGATGGAGCAGCCAGTTGAGGGATCAGTACTTGGGCAGCATTGTTCCAGATGAAAGCATGTGACAGAGGCCCTATTCTCCCACTTGTGAGCTGGTGCACGTCACCTTCCTTTTCGCAGCTGTAAGGTACGGTAGTGATATTCCCAGGCATCCTGCCTTAAGATGCTAATATGGGAAAGCTACTTGGGAAATTGCAGCTCTTTTTCAGTTGTTCATTGGTGTACTGCCCTTGTTGATAGGATCTGAGCAGTTAAAGATGAGCCATGAAATGTCAAGAAGTCATTGGGAAAAGCAAATGAGTCTAAGTTCATCTCAAGTCCATTTGTCGGACGCGGGGCTATTTCCTTGCTATTTTCTTGGCCAGGTTTGTGGTGTTCATGTATGGGCAGGAGACCCAGACAGTTTTACCAAAAAACAAGAAGGTACAGACAGTCAAAGCAGTTGGAGAAAAGAGCCCTGGACAATGTATCAGAGATGAGCTAAGAGAATTTTAGGGGCCATTATGTGTTCTGTTAAAGAATAGTTTTTCCATTTTGATTTTGGACTTGTTTCCTTTGTTGTGGGATTCCTTGCAAAGCATAACCACTCTGTGGTTTTCTTAAAAGCCTTACTATAGACTATATTCAGCATTCTTATGTTGGAATAAAAGAACATTTTATCATGGAAAGAGCCGAGGTCTTGGGGTCAGGCTGACCTGGGTTCAAGTCCCAGTGATGGCCACTCATAGCTGTGTGACACCCTGGGTCAGCTCCTTAACTTCTCTGAGCCACAGGTGTCTCAACAGTAAAGTGAGGGTGATAATGCCTCAGCCTAGAATTGGATTTGAGGATTGAGTAGTTAAATATACTATGTGAAAAGCATCTGCCGTCAGTTAATGTGAGATCCTTTCCTCTTCTGCTCCTGTCCCCCAGCTATTGTTTGTCCTGTTTTTCTCCTGCTTTTGCAGGAAGAACTTACCAAATGTTGCTTAATTGAAAGAGGTGCTCAGCAGACCCTTAAACAAAACAAAAACATATGTATATATTCTAAAATAATACATATATTCTGCATATAAAATTTAGAAAACTCACAAAGAAAGAAAGAAAAGAAAAAAAAATACGAGCATTGTAACTCCCGAGAGATAATTACAGTTAACAATTTGGTAGAAGGTACATGTAATTTATTTAGATGGGTATATACTGTATTGTAACTTTTCCATTGAATGGAGTTGATAAACATTTATATTCATAACATCATTTAACTAGTTGCAGATTATTCTTTCTATGGATTTACTGTGATCTATTTGACCAATTCCCTATTGTTGGCTTTTTCATGTCTCTCTTGGCAAAAATTTCTATAGCTTTATTAGGAAATTATCATATATCATGCTGTAAGAGCTTTTAAAAAATCTGATATTTTTTCTTAAGATCTACTTTGAAAGTGTCTCAGTTTTCTGGTTTTTACCTTTATCTTATGTCCTGGTTGTGCATTTGAACATTTGTGATAAGGAATTGTGCCTAAATTGGAGGTGACATCATGAGTTATTCTTATACATGAGGAGCTAAACTCAACTGCCTTATCTCTAATTTATTTTTTTCTTAAATCTGTCAGAAGTAGGATCTTTTCTGAGCTTTCCCAGGTCTCCTTTGCCACAAAAAGGCCAAAGGTTAGGAGATACTTTCTTTTTAAAATGAGAAAGGATGGAGTCATTGTAACTAGCCATACATTCTTCCTGGAATACTGCTTTTGAAGGCCAAGTTCACCTATGATGACAGTTTCCAAAATTGAATCAGTGGGCCACATGCATATATGGTTTCCAGCCTTCACCTCCACTACTTACCGGTACACAGGCTGGGGTAGGAGTCACTGACCTAAGTCTCTGACTCAGATGGGTTGTCCTGTGAGTCCATAGGCATTTTCAGGTAGAAGCGGGAGATGGGGGAGAAAGGGGATGTGGTAGGACTGCCTTGTTTTTGCAGTGTAGGGGGGAGGTGTTGTCAGCTTTCCTTGGTTACAGGGAAGAATCACATCTTGTTTTTCAAAGTGATCTGATGATGATACATTTATCTTTGTAACTGAATATGTGAATGAATTACCCCTTCTTTAATGTTTTCACTTTCATAAGTGCCAGAAAGCTGAGTATCTTCTGTTTCTTCATTAACCTTAATTAAATTATTTTTAGCTTTGATTTGTTACTATGACAATCTATTCTTACAATAATTGTGGTAGAGGAAACCTTTTGTTCTCTGCAGCTGCAGCTAAAGCTCATGAAATGGATCCTGAAGCAACATTGTCTTTTATTCTTTAAGGTGTGAGAAACATGACCTGAAAAAATAAAATGTACGTTTCCAGGCTAGAAAGAGTCCGAATTCTACCTTCATTTATCTTGAGTTCAGAAACCACTGGCCTCGCCCCTGGGTCTGCTGTTAACCATTGGTGTGACCTCACCCAGTTAGCCAGTTTCTTTAGGCCTCAGTGTCCTTTGCATGAAAAGAAAGCAATGACACCAGCCAGTGTCCCAGCTGTGGTAATGAAATGAGGTGGGGGCTGGATGCTATGCTCGTGGCCCACGGATCCCTTTGGGACCTAGAGGTGATCTTAGCCTTCAAAAGTACTTTCCCAGTAAGAACCTTGTTGGTTCCCAGCTTTCCCCAAGGTGGGATGTTAACATGGGATCTGCTGGGAAAGAAAGGGAATGGGGCTATTGGGGTGAGTTTAGAAAACTTTTATGTGAAAAAAGTTGGTTTTCTTTTTTGCAGGACTTCTCAGAACCTTTATTATGTTATATTATGCTGTAAATCACCACAAAAGGCTGAAGTTATCTGACCAAGCCACCCTTTTATCACAAATTATCCTGCTTTAAAATTATACCAGTTCTTGAAACGCTGATTAATGAAGCTGAACATTGCTATTGACAATTCTTTGTTTTGTTTACTGATTCAGCAAAAATTTGTTGAGTATCTTCTGTGTGCTGGGCTCTGCTTAGGCCCTGGACATATGGCAGTGAACAAGGTGGACACAGGCATGGTCCTCATGGAATGATTCACTAGTTCCACGTGCTGTGGAGAAGTCAGGCACCAGGAGAGCCTGTAAATGGGCTGGCCCATGTGAAGGCAGGTGTCCCTGAGGGAATGTCACTGACCCTGGGTTCTGAGAACAAGCCAGAGTCAGCTGGAGCCCAGGAAGAGTGACCTACGACCTACGACCTACGGGGAGGTGTCGGGGAGGTGTCGGTGACAGTGGAGGCCGGCCTGAATGAGGAGGAGGTGTGGCGGGAGGAGTCGGTCAGGCTCAGAAGGCTGAGCTTCCCCCAGGAAGCAGCAGGAGACTGACGGGGGGTTTTGAACAGGCCAATAACTCGATCAGATGTGCATTTTCAAGGGATCGTTCAGGCCCCTGAGTAGAGAATGGGTTCTCCTAGGAAGAGCAGGATGTATATAGAGAGAGATACGCGAGGCAGAAGCCCTGGGCTGGAGGATCGTAGGGGAGGGAGGGAGAGAAGTGGATGGATTTGAGAGAAGGTGGAATCAGCAGGAGGAGGATATTGAATGAGAATAACTATTTTAATGGTGTAATGGTTTTACCTTTGGGGATAAAACCAACAGTTGAATTTAATGGTTGCTGACATTTTTCTTTGCTCTGTAGCAGTGAAAGGAAAGTCCTTTCAATTCTTCCTCTTGATGTCTCCTCCCAAATCCCCACTCTGGGCCTTACCCACTGATATTTCTTCTTTAGGAGGCTCCATTCTAGTCTGACTTCATGCCACAGCCTCAGTTTCAGGTTTTATCCCACAGGATCCCCACTCCCCCACGCCCACCCTGCACTGAAAACACTCCCTGTGACTCCCCAGGGCCTTCAGGATGAAACACCAACTCCTTAGCTTGGTTCATCGAAAGCCTTTCACGGGGCCTGGCCCTGCCTGCTGCTCCTGCCTTACTCTACCACTGTCCTCCCCACCAGCCCCCTCCCCCAACAGCCAGTTCCTGTGTTCTGTCCACAGTCATCGGTGTGATCTCCTGCTCCTAGATAACACTGCTAGTATTTTGGGGCTCCCTACCTCCCCACATGCTCTTCCCTCTGCCTTGGGTGCATTCCCTTATTTCTTCACCTGGTTAACTCTTCTCTATCCTAAATTGAAACCCAGCCCATGTGTCATAAAGAACCTTCCTTGACCCCCACCAGTCTGAGTTAGATGCCCACCGTGTGTTTCCTACAGCTCTTTGCTCTTTCCTGAGATGGTCCTAGTTTCCATCTTGGTTTTTTTTTTCTTTTTTTTTCTTTTTTTTTTTTTCTTTTTCTTTTTGGCTGTGTTGGGTCTTCGTTGCTGCGTGTGGGCTTTCTCTAGTTGCGGTGAGCGGGGGCTACTCTTCTTTGTGGTGCACGGGCTTCTCATTGCAGTGGCTTCTCTTGTTGCAGAGCACGGGCTCTAGGCGCATGGGCTTCAGTAGTTGTGGCACACGGGCTCAGTAGTTGTGACTCACAGGCTCTAGAGCACAGGCTCAGTAGTTGTGGCGCACGGGCTTAGTTGCTCCGCGGCATGTGGGATCTTCCCGGACCAGGGCTCGAACCCGTGTCCCCTGCATTGGCAGGTGGATTCTCAACCACTGCGCCACCAGGGAAGCCCTCCATCTTGTTTTCCTCCCTCATTAGACTATAGAGTTCCCTAAGGGCAGGCACCTGCTCTCATCTCTGAACCCCCAGAAACTAACACAGTGCCTGGAACAAAGTAGGTGAACAAATAAGTGTTTGACTAACGGGTTGAATGATGAATGAATGAATGAGAGAATAAGCCAGAAATAAGTTTTGAGTTCTAAGTTAATTTCTAATAACTTTGTCTATAACATTTTAACTTCTTTCTTTTTTTTCTTTTATTTCCTAGCACAGCTGAAGGTTTAACAAGAAAAAATATGTCAGATGTCAGTGGGTGGCAAACATTTTTACAAGCCCTTGGCTACTTCCTCAAAATGTTCTTTGGCTCAGCAGCACTCGGCACTCTCACTGGCTTAATCTCTGCATTAATATCCTTTTAATATGATGAACACACGTGGCTGAGAAGATTATTCCTAATTACATCCATCTCTCGTCATTTTCTCCAGTTCCTTAAGGGGACCAATTTTAGTCTAAAGTCGTATTTAAGGAGGATTTTTATGCTTAGTTCTGATTTGAAGAACACTTTAATTTAAACTCAAGGATTTTAAAATTTAACATGTGAAATTTAGGATATCACTTTTCAAAGCTTAAAAAACATGTACACTGTTGAATATCAGATCTGACTTTGGGGTCTTCTCAGTTCCCAGAGTGTGATAACTGCATTCAGATGAATTTCATTTTCTGCTGTCTCACTTTTCACATTAAGAAAATCGGAAATTAATTTCCTTAGAAAATGTCAAATTGAGAAAATCTCTACGCCACTGAAAGTATTTATCTGGAAGAACCAGAAAAGAGACTTTCAAAGTGAGCTCCATCTAAGTTATTCACACTGATTTTGTGGCTGAACAACCCATAAGCTTTTCCAGCCACAGAAGCCAAGAGACTTGTTAAGGCCGCCGACACCTTTATTGCTGTAGAAAATTTGTCACGTTTAAAACAGGAACAGGCACCAGACCATTTCTGTGTGAGCGTAAGCCTGCATGCATCTTGGGGAGATGGCCACCTGGCCCTCCTCCGCCAGCAGTTTGTTTCACAGATGGCCGGCCAGGAAAGCCTCTTCTGCCTGAGACAGGCGTGTTTGTCTGCCATCCTGTTGAATTTTCCCTTCAGTCCCTATGTCCAGAAGTCTCAAGGCGCTATTGAGTCAGCTGACAGCTTCTCATATTGTATCAATAAACGGAATGGAAAAGAAAACTTTTTCTAGTTCAGTATTTTCCTCTTTATTTATCTCTTTCTTTAAAAGAGCGGAGGGGCGGGGAGAGCATCTTCTTTAATGAAGCCCCAGTAAATGGGTGCTGTGGGCTCCAGCACAGGCATGTGAACAACATTTGAATACATGGAAGATTCTCCTTTCACAGGAACATGAGTTTATAAATGTCCAGGAATAGGAGAGAAGGTCCTTCAATGGGGCATTGATCCCCAGGATTCTGGAAACCCCGTTAGTGACCTCAGCTGATGTCGTCAGAGGAGTGGAAGAGGGACACGGCCCTGGAAGGGGCCTGGCAGTGTGGGCTGTCCTCAGTCTGTCTGCAGCCCCAGCTCCCCACAGCCCGCCCGTCCCCCGCACCCCGTGGCTCCCAGCCCTCCAAGTCAGCATTTCCAAATGAAATGACTTAGGGTGACTTTAGTTTTCCCCTACCGTTTGTCTCAGGAATTTACATCTCTTAGTATTTTGTCAGATTCCCTTCCTTAAAACAAGAGTCTCCCAGCAAAGAAAAAAATCCATCATGACAAATTTTCACCTGTTACCTTGAGATGTTCCCAAATCTTTGTATCCATTGTTTACCTTCTCTATTTGGAAGGCAGCAGTTTTGTGACTTCTCTAGATCACCCGTAAGTGTCCTTTGATTCTTTTTCCTTGACAATTGTCATTTACGTGCTAAAGCATATTGACTTGAGGAAAACGCCTTCCTTGGAGTTTGGCATGATGATCATTTTCGCTTATCTTCCATATGGGCTCGCAGAAGGAATCTCACTCTCAGGTAAGTGACGGAGAGTGTTGAAATGCTGGGCTTGATGGTCTGTTGTCCTGCCTGGTGAAAGGTTATGTCGATTGGGTCACTTTCAATCATAAGAGACAGTCACAACTCAGAAGAGCTTAAGCAATAAAGGGGACTAACTGGCTCTCTAGGGGTACATCTGAATTCAGACCTGGCTGGATCCAGGAACTCAATGTTGTCACGGTCACCTTTTCTCTTTACCCGCCATCCTGTAGCAGAGATCAAAACATCTCTTCCAATGTTGCCTCTCTCTCAAAACAAGCCCTCTGAAGGGCCTTCAGTCAAAGGATGGGGTCAGACTGCCAAGGGCAGTCAATCCCTTAGCCCGTCCCTGGGCCCCGGCACCCACTGACCTGCATTCTTCCACTATAGTTTTGCCTTTTCCAGAACATAAATGTCATATAAAGGGAATCATGTAGTTTTTAGTCTTTTGTGACTTGTTTCTTTCAGTTTTCATAATGTTCTTGAGAGACACCACATTTTTGCTGTTTCAGTAGTTCTACATTCTTATTGAGCCGGTTTTTCCATTCACCCTTTGAAGGACATTTGGACTTTTCCAGATTTTGGCTATTAATGTGCGTATTTTCATTTATCTTGGATAAATACCTAGGAGTAAGTAAGGTTGCTGGGTCTTACGGTAGGTGTATATTTTGCTTAATCAGAAACTGCCGAGTGTTTTACAGAGTGACTGGGCCGTTTGCGTTCCCACCAAAATGTATGAGAGAGTTTCAGCTGCTTCACATCCTCATCAACACTTATTTTAATTTTAAAAACTAGCCATTTTGACAGGCCTGTGGCAGTTTGATTTTGATGTGCCTTGGTGTGGTTCTCTTTATATTCCTCTTGGGATTTGTTGAACTTCGTGGGTTTATACTTTGTGTAAGTTAATGGCTTTTATCAAATGTAGTACGTTTTTATCAGTTTCTTGCAATATTTTTTTCTGTTCCTCCTCTGCTGCTGAGCAGAATTCTCCTTCCCTCAGGTCACTGTCTGGCGTCACACATGGGTTCTCTGTGAGCAGGTCTTGCCAAGGAGGAGGCAGAGAGGACTCTGGCCATTTTCTCTGGAGAACTTTGTAAACCTCAGGGTCTCATTCGTTTATTAATCCCAAGCCAGTTCTCTTGGATAATTTCATCCCAGTATCTGCCATCCTGTTCCCTCTCTTATCTTTCCTGAATTTTGGCACTTACCACTACCTGTGAGTCATTTGGCTCTAGCCTAGCTATTTTTACGTCTGTTTTTCTAGATCATTCCCCACCCCTTTGAGATGAACACTGAGTACCTGGTGGCAAAGATATATTTCATGCATCCATTTGAAATTTGTGATTAAAACCAGGGAGTGTTTTTCTTGTCTTTTCTTCAGAGAGGCAGTGTTTTCTATTTGTAGGGGTTTCGTTTCCTTAGGGACCTCTGCCGTGCACGCTAATGGGGCCAAAAAGAGCACATGCAAGCCAAGAACACACGCGTCCACCTCTGGGTGACGGGCTGGCTCTGCCCACACTCTGCCGGTGGGATGTTTGTCACGCAGGGTTTTCAGAGAAGGGGAGGCTCACCCTGTTACTGTAAGGGTACAAACAGAAAAGGTGACTTTGGTGCTGCCCCCTCCTTCCTCTTTGTGCTCTGCTTTTCCTGACTGTCACAAAGGACTAAGTGGTTACCAGGACCACCAAACAGGACACTCTCCCTAAGAATCATTTACCTAAATCTGTGTGTCTAGAACACAGCGGTTAAGGGCACCGGACAGACTCGGTTTGAATCCCAACTCCACCTCTCATTAGCTGTGTAACCTCTGAGAGCAGACTTAACCACTCTGAGCTTCCACTTCTTCATATGAAGTAGACATAATAAAAGTGCCACTCTGGGGCTTCCCTAGGGGCGCAGTGGTTGAGAATCTGCCTGCCAATGCAGGGGACACGGGTTCGATCCCTGATCCGGGAAGATCCCACATGCCGCGGAGCAACTAAGCCCGTGCGCCACAACTACTGAGCCTGTGCTCTAGAGCCCGCGAGCCACAACTACTGAGCCCACGTGCCACAACTACTGAAGCCCACACACCTAGAGCCCGTGCTCCGCAAAAAGAGAAGCCACCACAATGAGAAACCTGCGCACTGCAATGAAGAGTAGCCCCCGCTCGCCGCAACTAGAGGAAGCCCGCGTGCAGCAACGAAGACCCAAAGCAGACAAAAATTAATTAATTAATTAATTAATTAATTAAATTTAAAAAAGAAAAAGAAAAACCTCCTTTCACTCATCCATTCAGCAAATATTTATTTAATGCCTACCCTGTGCCGAGAACACTCCTTGGTTTCAGACGTACAGTAATAAACAAGACAAGATCAGGTTTCTGCCTGCAGAAGCAAGATAATAAGCAAGTAAGCAAACACATAGGGTAATTTCAGGTAGTAAGAAGTGATGTGAGGGCTTCCCTTGTGGCGCAGTGGTTGAGAATCTGCCTGCCAATGCAGGGGACACGGGTTCGAGCCCTGGTCTGGGAAGATCCCACGTGCCGCGGAGCAACTGGGCCTGTGAGCCACGGCTACTGAGCCTGCGCGTCTGGAGCCTGTGCCCCGCAACAGGAGAGGCCGCGACAGTGAGAGGCCTGCACACCGCGATGAAGAGTGGCCCCCGCTCGCCGCAACTAGAGAAAGCCCTCGCACAGAAGCGAAGACCCAACACAGCCAAAAATAAATAAGTTAATTAATTAATTTAAAAAAAAAAAGTGACGTGAAAAAAAGAAATCAGAGTACTATGTGATGGAGTGTCACGGGGGCAGGAACATTATGAGGTAGTGAGTCAGGAAGGTGTCCTCAAAGGGGTGGCACTGGGGCTAAGACGGGGCTAAGACCTGTGTGGTGAACAGGAGCCAGCGCTGGAGGCTCTGGGGAGGGAGCGATTGGCAGCGGGAGCAGCAGGTGCCAAGAGTCCCAGATAGACCTGAGGGAGCTTGGCTTGCTCCAGGAAGAGCAGGAAGATGGCGTGGCTGACACAGGGGCGAGGACCCCGTCCCACAGGGCTCTGTAGGCCTGGGAAGGAGTTGGCGTTCTGTTACACATGCAAAGCCAAGTGTTGGAGGACTTTTTAAAAATCACTGTGCCAGTAATTACACGTGTCATATCTGTAATATGATACCATTTATCACTTTTTAAAAATAAATTTATTTATTATTTATTTCTTTTTTTGGCTGCGTTGGGTCTTCGCTGCTGCGCGCGGCTTTCTCTACTTGCGGCAAGCGGGGGCTACCCTTCGCCGCGGTGTGCGGGCCCCTCATTGCGGTGGCCTCCCTTGCTGCGGAGCTTGGGCTCTAGGCGCGCGGGCCTCAGCAGTTGTGGCTCTCGGGCTCTAGAGCGCAGGCTCCGTAGTTGTGGCGCACGGGCCCAGTCATTCTGCGGCATCCCGGACCAGGGCTCGAACCCGTGTCCCCTGCACTGCGCCACAAGGGAAGACCCTGTTTATTACTTTTTTAAAGACAGATAAACTTTATAATGGCATAGTAAAAGAGCTGGCAATCTGCATGTTGAACTGTTAATAGTAGTCACCTCTGGGCAGGCGGTGTGAATGGAGAGTCTTGTTTTACTCTTTACCTCTGAGTTCAGATGTTTTATAGCAAAATATGTTCCTTATTGGGTAATTAACAAAGAAAACTGACTATGGCCTGACTCAGCCTTCAAGAAGTACATCGTGTTTTACCCACAGTAAAGTTCAGTGCAATAGAAATTGTACACAATACCCTTTCAACTCCTGCCTTTTGGATTTGAATCCCTTTATTCCTTAATTACATTTGAAACGATGGATTTAACTGAGACTAGAAATGGATTTCCTCCCTCCTCCCTCCCTCTCTTCTCTTCCTGCCTTCCTTCTAAGAGGCTGACCGTTTGCTGCACTGCTGTCTACTTCCTTAAATGATTTTGCCTTCTGAAAGAAGTAAATATTATCAGGATTCTTCATTCCAGGGCATGTTTGTTTTTTTTTGTTGTTGTTGTTGTGAATATTAATGGGATTTAGTTGTTTTGTTTATTTTGTTCTCTATAACTACAAATAGTTTCACATTTGTAACATAAACAGGCTTACATCTTATTCAATAAATGTTTACATTTCTATTCATTAACAAACCTCATTCCTCTCTGGACCAAAAAAAATAGCCATTTTAGGAGTCATGCCTGCTTATCTCTTGGCAAATGTTTTTATCCAGATGCACTGAGAGAATTAGGACACATTTGGAAACAAATTCATACCAAATAGTGAAAAATTTGATAATATTTTAAAATATGAATCTTTTTTTACATAGACAGTTAAATTCTGAAAGTCGGTATTCTTTTAAAAGTGAAAAAAGCAGGGCATGTTTTAAATCCCCAGGCCTTTTATCTCCAGGAGCGAGCCTGCTGGACCGGTTTCCCCTTCAGTGTCTTTGCAGCCTATGCCGGGGGCAGCTGCAGTGGGTGAGGGTCGTCTGGGTGGTAAAGTCACCTGGGCTTAGGGAGGGCACGTAGGGCAAACACTTAAGCTGTCCCTGCGGCTTTTGTACCCACTGCTGACCCTGACTCTTTCCTTTAGCCCCCGGGATTTGAGAGTTCCCCCGACCCCAGACTAGACTGGCATGAGGGTCGTGGCTGGCTGGTCACTCTTTTGTTGGCCAGAGGGCCCGTTTCTATATGGTCCAAATTCAGCCCCCAAATGGGATTTATTTATCTCTACAGAAGATGTTTAAACATTTGAATTAGTTGCTGTCGTTAAAAGTCAAAAGATTTGGGCTTCCCTGGTGGCGCAGTGGTTGAGAATCTGCCTGCTAATGCAGGGGACACGGGTTCGCGCCCTGGTCTGGGAAGATCCCACATGCCGCGGAGCAACTAGACCCGTGAGCCACAACTACTGAGCCTGCGCGTCTGGAGCCTGTGCTCCGCAACAAGAGAGGCCACGATAGTGAGAGGCCCGCGCACCACGATGAAGAGTGGCCCCCGCTTGCCGCAACTAGAGAAAGCCCTAGCACAGAAACGAAGACCCAACATAGCAGTCAAGCAATCAATCAATCAATAAATTAAAAAAAAAAAAAAAAAGTCAAAAGATTTCTGGGAATTCCCTGGCGGTCCAGTGGTTAGGACTCGCTGCTTTCACTGCCAGGGGCCCGGGGTTCGATCCCTGGTCAGCGAACTAAAATCCAGCGAGCTGTGCGGCACGGCCAAAAAAAACAAAAAGTTGGAAGATTTCCCATAAGAAACAGATTTCTGGAGTTTCTCAAAAACCAGAAGGAAGACTGGTCAGCACTAGGCCCCCATCCACAGGGCTGCCATCAGCCCTTTATAGATGGGCTTGTGCCTTCTTTGCCCATGTGCCACTCACCCACTTATTGTTTTTATCTTTATTTTTATTGTCTGTCCCCTGAGGAGTTTGGGTTTCCAACCCCTGGCCTGTAGTGCACCAGACTAAAGCGGCCAGCCAGACCCCTTCTGCCTTGAGCCTGTCTCCTTGTTTCCTGTGGAGGAAGGCTTGCTGGCGCTCTGGCAGTGGCCTCTCCTGACACTCAGTCCCACGAGAAGTTCCACGTTTCACTGTCAGAGCTGACTTCCCAGAACCTTTGGCTTTCTGGAGTGGCTGTTCAATGCCAGGACTCCTGTGAGCTATGACGACCTCGTTCTGTGGGCAGAATGATGACATGGGCGGAAGGCCACTCCTGTCACAACTTAAGCGGTTGTGATTCACAGCTTAAGTGGTTCAGGCTCCTCTGGGGTTGACTTTCCCTTCAGGGTAAGAACTCCAAAGCCTCAGCTTTGCAGTGAATTGATAACCCTTCTTGAAGCAGGCTGGTGAAACAAAGCCCTTTGAGAGCCCAGAAGCCAGAGCCGTCTCTAGCATTGGACTGCACAGAAGGCAGAGAGGGGCTGAGGAGCAAGTCCATAGAAACTGAAGTGTGCTGTGCCGCGTGCTCCTCCCCCGACCTCCACGGTTCTGGTCTCTCCCTCTGTTTCCCCTCACGTTCCCTGTGGCGTCTGTGGTCTAGGTGCAGAGTCGGGAAGGAGAAGCTCTCGGGTGGTCGCCTGCAGGAACTTACTGAGGAGAGCAGATGAATTGAGGGGACAGCGGAGGTGTTGTTATCGTGTGTTTTATCTAGCGGAGCAGAGGCTCAGAACGACTCGTGACTTCCAGAGTCTTCTCACTGCTCTAAAGTAGCAAGTAAAGAAGTCTCCTGCCCTGTCCTTTCCCTTCTCCAGGCTCGTCAGGTGTGGCTCGTGGGCACCGTTGCTGGAATTTCCCTGTCTGGCCTCCTTTTCGGGAAAAATGAAAGAGCAAAGGAATTTGCTGTTTCCCAAGAGGGCTAGGAGATAATACGTTCCAGCTACTGCTATCTCTCCGGCCAGCCAATACCTGTTGGGCACCACAAAGAGCAGGGTTTTCCTCTGTTTTGTAAGGTATTGTTTACACAGCAAGCTTAGCAGTTGAAATGTCTCCAACGCAATTCTGCGTTTTTCAGTCATTTTGTTTTCTGCCAAAACAAACTTTATTGCACCAAAAAGAAAAAAAAAAAACTTCATTTATGTACAGTCAGATATAAAGACATCTCTTTGACTCCTGTGCATATGTTTCCTCAACTCAAGATTAGGGTGTAAAAGTCAGGCTAGTACGCCAGACATGCTCTGCCCATGGCAGGACCAAGGAGAGGATTGTCACTTGAAAGTGGGAACACTTAAATGGATGGCAGGTAACACTGGACCAACAGACCAAGGGCGTTCTTCCAAGCCTTGTACCAGCTCTGGGAATGGAAGAGGGAAATTGGAAGCAGGGTCCCCTTTTGAGTCTCCTTGTGCAGAGACCCAGCCTTCAGGTATCAAAGCTAAACTTCTGTCCCCCAAGCGTACTTCCTGTCTAGTTCCTTTGCTTCTGCCCTCCCAAGTAGGACATTCTCCTTTGCTTCACTCTTTTTTTTTTTTTTTTTAATTTATTTATTTATGGCTGTGTTGGGTCTTCGTTTCTGTGCGAGGGCTTTCTCTAGTTGTGGCAAACAGGGGCCACTCTTCATCGCGGTGCGCGGGCCTCTCACTATTGCGGCCTCTCTTGTTGCGGAGCACAGGCTCCAGACGCGCAGGCTCAGTAATTATGGCTCACGGGCCCAGTTGCTCCGCAGCATGTGGGATCCTTCCAGACCAGGGCCCGAACCCATGTCCCCTGCATTGACAGGCAGACTCTCAACCACTGCGCCACCAGGGAAGCCCTGCTTCACTCATTTTTAAATGGAAAGTTAGCCAGTAATCTGTTTCTGCAAAATGGCAGAAGTGAGTTAAATTTTTGCTTATAAAGTTTGACTTGGAATTCATGTATCTTGGCAGCTTGTTTAATGGCTTTGTAAAAATCTCAGCTTCCTTACATGAAATAAAGACCTCTTTGCTGCTGCCTCGCCAGGGAGACACTGAGAGGAAACCCATGGAAGTGGCTTCAGCAGTGATTAGGGGCAGTGGACGAAAGTTGAAACTCAAATCCTGAGTACACAACAAAAGTTGTAGACTCTCTCATGGTGACCTTTAAAGAAAAGACATCACTTTTTTTTTTTAATAACACATCTCTCTTTTCATATTATAAGGTTAATTCATGGCGATTAGGGGGAAATTCAAAATTAAAGTATGACAAAGTAAATAAAAATCCACCCATTCTCCATACCCAGATTCTTATGTTCCCTTTCTGCCCCAAGAGTGGTTCACCTGCCCCTCTTATATCCATGAGTGACAGGGATATAGTGACGGCTCACACCTGTTCTGCCCTGGTCTTGTGAAGGGCACTTTACATGGCTTCTCTGCATTACCCTCCTAACATTTCCATGAGCATGGGTACTATTAGTCCCACTGTACAGTTGAGAAAACTGAGGCTTGATGAGGGGAAGAAACTTGGCCCAAAGTCACCCAGCCGGTAATGAAGCTACCAGAGAGACGGGCCCTTAGCAGTTCTCTGCAGCCTCTGGGAGGCCTCAGGTGTTATTTTCCCGTCCTTTTTCTTAAAACACCTAACACTATAGGCTCCAGGGACTTGTAGGAGGTGTGAGGCATTATTGCCTATCACATGGAAGGTGCTTTTCTGTTCTGTTCATGTCTGTGCACTTTGCCCCTTTGTCCCTCTCTAGGCATTATGGCCATCCTGTTCTCAGGCATCGTGATGTCTCACTACACACACCATAACCTGTCCCCAGTCACCCAGATCCTCATGCAGCAAACCCTCCGGACTGTGGCCTTCTTGTGCGGTGAGTTCTGCCTCTGTGTGGTCCCACGTGGGCCTACCCAGAGCTACTTGTTCTTCCTCAGCCTGTTCCAGGAGTCCGTTGAGATTTTCCCTGACAGAGGAGGCCGCAGAATTCCTCAGAGCCAGATACTGCACTCCCTTAGCTTTTGTTTGTTACTTTGGCTTTCACATTCCATAAAGTAAGCCTAAGACCTAACAAATGGAACTTTCGATGCCTATAATTTTAAGACCAAAAAATAATGAGAACTGCTAATAATGAACATTTTGAGACTCATGTATTTGCAATATATGAAAGTGACAGTTCTAAAAAATATGTTCTTTGGAACTGATATTGATGAGAATTAAGTGAAAAAAGACTCCATAGTCAAAAAACAGTTTGGGAAATCCTGGGGTAAATAAAGTTTAACAAGTTTCTGAACTTGTGAGACTTTTCTGCCAACGTGCATTGGGAATTTCTAAGAGAGAGACAGAGTGACAGCATTTCCCAAACTTGTCCACAGGATCCTTTGTTCACAAGAGCATCTTGAAGGACGTGTCTCAGGCAAATCCTGAATTAGAGATGTCATCGTTGGCCTGGGCCACACCGTGATGACTGTTTCTCTTAAGCAGTTTCAGTTATGCATCACAGTCTGATGAACCCATCATGTACCTGCCCCTAGTTTACACCTGGGAGTGAAGGAACCACTCCCACACTGTCCCTTCACGCCGGCCCCCAAGTGGCTGTGCTCTGCCTGTCATCATCAGCACCTCCCCTGGCATTTCTGTGGGCTGTCTCATTTCGAAGCACCAGTTCCACACTGTCACGTGCTGGGAGTCGGGGGCAAGCTGTGCAGAGACTTCATTCCACAAACAGGGAGTCTCAGGTCACATGACCCGAGCACCGTCTCATGGCTAAGAACTGCGTCTGGAAGCGGTCTGTCTCTTCCTGGCCCAGTGGATATTGTTTCCACAGCACCCTTCTCAGAAAGTCATGGCGGAAGACTCTCTCACCATAAGGAAATGTAAAGCAAAACATCCATCAAATTCTATTTTGTACCCATCAGATTTTAAGTTTGGTGATCCCCCACTTCTGGCACAAACGTATAGAAAATAGGCCCTGTTGATGGGCATATACATTGATGCCATCTTTTTTGGAGAGTCATTTGCAGCATCAGTCTGAATTTAAAAGGCACATACTCTTTGACCCAGCGATTCTACCATCAGGAATTTAGTCTGTGCACAGGGATGTTTGTTGTTGCTTTTTCAATATCAGAAATAGAAACAGTCTAAATACCCATCAAGGATTCATTAAATTAACCGTGACGTATCCACATAATAGTATTCATGCCGCCAGGGAAAAGCATTACATAGATCTGAATGTGTTCTAAATAAGCTGATTTCGAAAGATGACAAAAATATTTGATAAAAACATTCAAGGAGTAGAAGGGTAAGTATACTGTCCAGCTTGTGGACTTATTCTAAAAGGATACACATTTGAAGAAAAAAAACATTGCTGAAATGTTTTAAAACAGCCTTGATGTTTTACGATGCTCAACTTTTAAAATAGTGTCTTTGTCTCCCTGGCTGTACAGTTATTCTGGAGGATGTCACAGTCTAAGCGGGGAGCCTAGTGCTAGGAATTTCTAAGGTGCTTTTTCTTAGGATACACAAGTGACTGCTTGTACAGCAAGAGTAAATGTCAGACTCTCTTTGACTTGTGGAGTGGAGCCAAGAGTTGAAATGTATTTCCTGCAAATCCTGCAGGGTGTAAGCCTTCTTCTAAACTTTGTGGCAACATTAAATATGTGAAGTCAGTCATTTGGCTTTGTCCGCTCTGGCAAGGAAGTTAACAAAGGGCCCTTTCACACTAGTCACATGGCGTCTGCAGTCATTTGCTCTAAATTTTTGCCGCTTTGCCGCAGTTGGGATCCTTGCTAATCGCAGTGTTCAGCAAATGGACAGATTCATATATTTACCATCGTCCCCGGGCAGGAGAGTATTTATTTGCATGGGTATTTGACAGCTGGCTTATTAAATTAGGAGATTCTGAATAGCAAGCACTTGTTGCTTATGTGATAGAAAAGAATGAGAGAATCAAAGGACAAGTTTGCCAAGGTACTGGTTGCAGGATTTTCCAGAAAATAAGCAAAGTGGTATACTGGATTCTGATTAACTTCTGAATGTTTGCTTGCATAACAATCCCGTGCTGTATTGGAAGAAAATAGTTGAGGCTGAATAATCCATTCTTTGGTTTGTTTCAGAAACATGTGTGTTTGCATTTCTTGGCCTGTCCATTTTTAGTTTCCCTCACAAGTTTGAAATTTCCTTTGTCATCTGGTGCATAGTAAGTATTTTCCTTGTTTTTTATTTAACTACTTATTTGTAGATCGATAACCACGTATTCTGGATTCATTTATGTAACTGTTAACTGGTCAAAGTCAACAGCTACATAGACAACCTTCTGTTTAAAGTTTCTTTTTGTTAAAAATTCATGAACATACAATAAATGGGAAGGTATGGAATTAAGTAAATAAATATCCCTAGAAAAGAATTTTTACTTGGTTTTAATTTTAAGTGGCCTTGAATTGTTATAGTCTTCTTTTAAAATTACCATTTTTTTCAGGACTTCCCTGGCAGTCCAGTGGTTAAGACTTCCGAGCTTCCACTGCAGGGGGCACAGGTTTGATCCCTGGTCAGCAGGGAACTAAGATCCTGCAGGCTGCACGGTGCAGCCATAAAAAAAAAAAGAAATTTACCAGTTTTTAACGTTAGGTAGTAAAAGCAGATTTCAGAATTGAATGTGTAATTGATCATAACCATGTAAAAACAGCATGCATAGAAAAAAGAAAATATGTAAGAAAATGCAGCCAAATGTTCACAGTGGTTGTAGAACTGGGGATGATTTCTTTTTCTTTTCTACTTTTTCTGGATGATTATAATGAATATACCTAATTCTTGCTGTGGTTTCCTTCAAATGTGTCCATTTATAAGCATGACCTTGGACACTTGTTCAAGGTAAAGATTACGAGGCCCTTACCTCCTTTGGAGATTCATCTGGAAGAATCATCATCCCAGGTGATTCTTACCATTGAGAAGATTTGGGAAACAGTGTTGTAATTGGACGAGAGAGGGGTGGTGGCAGTAGGAGACAAATTAAAATGTACCTTTAAAAAAGGAAAATAGAAGTTTAATCATTTGCATTCAAATCAGATCTTGGGAATGGAATAGGAAAAAAATAAATGTTTAAGCATTTAAAAGAAAGGTCCAACTCCCTCAGGCATCTGATCAAAGTGCCGGGAATGGCTAACATTTGGGCATTAGCCTGGTGTTGCCAGGTCCCTCGTCTGTGTCCCTCCTGTGTCTCTGTCCCGTCAGTGTGAACCCATCTCCCATAGGTCCTCCTGCTGATTTATACTCCTGTCCCTAATTTGATCTGTTTGTTGTCTTTTTAGATCCTCTATTAATTTAAGGCACTTACAAAGCACACCTTGTTGAGTTACCATAATTCATCTTGAGTTAACTTTTATTACCAGCTCCACTTAACAAAACACAGCTATTGAGAGGCAGGCTTTTTCTTTTAAATCACTGTCACCTACCATGTGCAAACCAGTGAGGCCTACCTATTTGGCATATGGGGAACCTGAGGCAGAGAAGATAAGGAACCCTAAAGAAAAAGATGTTTCTCCTTGCAATCTGGGTGCTTCTACCTTAGTCGGCACAAGCTCATTGCTTTTGTCACTGTTATGTGTCCTCCAAACTCAGGTTTTAGGACAAGAAAACAGCAGCAAAAGTCTTTTATAGAAAGTATAGTAGCCTTTAGTGTGGTCACTGGGTGAAAGGGGCCACATTTGGTCAACCCTGAAACACACATGTGGGAATGGAGGATTAGATTTCAGTGGGTGAAACAGGGAGGTGGCGATCTCAGCCATGAGCTGGGAGGGAAAGAAAAATGAGGCGATGCCTGGGGTGGTGACTCACTTTCCGCTGAGCAGCTGGTCAGTCTGGCCCTGGCACTCCTAGGGACGGCCTGTGCCGTTCAGATGGATTACCTTAGACTCACTCAGTGGTCAAGGGCATGGGCTCTGGGGACTGAGCCAGGTTTGGGACTTGGCTCCACCACTTCCTGCCTGGGTCAGCTTAGACCAGTTACTTAATACTTAACCTCTCGCTGTCTCAGTTTACTTGTCTCTAAAATAGAGACAGTAATACCTACCTCATAAGACCTTTGGAAGGATGTAAATTGAACAAGATAATGCATATAAAATGATTAGAGCATTGTCTGGCATATAAATGTTAGATGATTGTGGGTAATTATTAACTTGACCTTCCAAGGCACAACAGTCCAAAGCACACTCAATTCATGCTGGTTAAAAGGATAAACTTAGAGCCTTAGAATGTCTATATATATATTATTCTGTTCAAGTTAGTTATGGTGAGAACCAAGATGAAGAAAATGGAAGTAAATTAATAAGTAGTTCTAAGAAGCCACTTAGATAAGATTTAGACTTTACATAAAGCTATATTTTGTTAAAATCGACATGCCTTTGGAGATGGCTAGGAACCAAAAGCCATGAAGCAACTGGCTAGACAGGGTGTGTGTGACCTCCTGTTAGAACCCACCTGTGCATTCCTCTTGCTCAGGGAGCAGCATTTACGGACATAGGTAGGCACTTCTCAGTCTTCGCTCCTTTCCCTGAGGAGTGGGGCCCCCATGGGAGAGGCAGGAATACCTTGTCTGTTCCTCCAGAGCTAGCCCATTGGGAATGATTAGTGCAGGCCCGTCCCACAGTGGAGCACATTTGGAGGAACCAGATTACCCTTAAATTAATCTCTGGGTACTTCTGCGCGGCCTCTTGGCATTACTAAAGCTGTCATTGATACCTTGTTAGTCCTCTCTTTCTGACAGTGGAAACGTAACCTACAGAGCTTTAATCCTTTCCCAGACACATAGAAACTGGCATCTCCTGGGTCTCTGCCTAGCACTGAGTTCATGTCTTTGATGACAAGGGGATGCTGCCTTTATAATGGGTGTGTTACCAGGTCTGTGTTAGCCTCAACAAGCTTCAACTTGAAGAACCAGAGGTTTCCATGTTAAGACTTAGTTTGTTGCTGTTAACAGGTGCTTGTGCTGTTTGGCAGAGCGGTGAACATTTTCCCTCTCTCCTACCTCCTGAATTTCTTCCGTGATCATAAAATCACACCAAAGATGATGTTCATCATGTGGTTCAGCGGTAAGCCCAATCTTGAATGAATGGTGGAGGGAAAGTGCGTGTTATAAAGGCACAGGCCCTGCGGAGAATGCACGTGCGTGTCCCCGGAGCCCTTGCAAAACGAGCCTGCCTCATCAGCCCCAAGTTGCATGTGCTCCCATTTAGGGGCGCCTGTTATAACACGGGCCCTGAGCGAGGCCCTTCGCAGGCGGTACCCCTCCCCACAGCGCAGGAAGTGGGTGGTGCGTGTCTGCTCTACAGGTGAGGAAGCTCAGGCTCAAGGGTAAAGGACTTGCTCGGGACGAGGGGCCCCGGGAAGCAGAGCCAGGATTTGCCCTCCTTCCCTCCACTCTTTCCTGGACAGACGGGCAGCCCAGGGCAAGGTGTGCACGGCGCCGCTCCCACCTGAGCGCTTTCTAGGCTGAAGTAACAAGGGGCTCAGAATAAAAAGGTTAAAGTTCAAACTTTTTTGTACTACAGGCTAGATTTGGATTTTTTTTTCATTCAGTTACTAAGTTCTGATAGTTTATTTGGCCATTTCAGTTGCTGTTCAATCCCATATTCCTCTACTTTTTATAGATTTTTTAAAAGTATTTATTTATTTATTTACGGCTGTGTTGGGTCTTCGTGTCTGTGCGAGGGCTTTCTCTAGTTGTGGCAAGCGGGGGCCACTCTTCATCGCGGTGTGCGGGCCTCTCACTGTCGCGGCCTCTCTTGTTGCGGAGCACAGGCTCCAGACGCGCAGGCTCAGTAGTTCTGGCTCACGGGCCCAGCTGCTCCGCAGCACATGGGATCCTCCCAGACCAGGGCTCGAACCCGTGTCCCCTGCACTGGCAGGCAGACTCTCAACCACTGCGCCACCAGGGAAGCCCTCCTCTACTTTTTAAAGGATGGAAATGATTCCATAAATCTTTGACTCCTAAAGAACTGGATCCGTAGACATCTTTAAATTTACTTAGGAGCAATACATCCAGTTCTTTTTGCTTTCTTGTTTAAATATTATAATTAAAATATTTCTGTGTGGGTCAGGGTATAGCAACATGCTTTGTAAGCTGTTTTCTCTCCAACAGCATATCTGTAAATTTCTCACAGATTTCTCTTCTTTTTCAAAAGACCTTGTTTAAAATATATACATAGGTGTGTGTGTGACTGATATAGGTAGGTAGGTGTGTATATATGTGTGTACAGTGAGAGAAACTTTTTTCTTAATCTTTTTTGCCAGTGAGGGAAAAAAATCGTAAAGTAGTTGATCCAAGGTCTTGAAAATCTGGAAGAAAATCTAAGAAATGTATCAGGCATTTTACAAAGTATGTGAGCTCTTTGTGGGTTGGGGGGTGTCGTGAGAGACTCTACAGGGAAGTGGTTGGTGGTTTTAAACAGGGAGGGCTCTTGGTTCCAGGTGTCCTCAGGCTGTCCAGGCCTCCCTCCGTCCATTCCCGCCCTCTTTCCTGGATCCTCACCCTGTGTCACTGGCCCCTCCATCATTCAACAGTGGAAGATTCTCCTTTTCCCCGCAGAAAACCAACAACTTCAGCCAAAACCCCTGCTCCTCATCCCCTCCAGCTGCTTCCCCATCTCTTCCTATCGTGGCCAGACCTCTTGAGCGAGCTTTTCTTGCCCATTTTCTCCACTTCCTCACCTCCTGTCCTCAGGGCTGGACTTGGCCTCGCCTGGGTCACCAGCAGCCTCCCACAGGCAGGCCTGGCGGGCACTGGTTAGCCCTCATCCACCCCGCCGCCTCGGCTTGGGGCTCCTTCCTCCCACCGACCTGCCCTCTGACTAGGAGGATACCCTCTTCTCCTCTTCCCTTGGCCTCCAGGCCATGCTCTGGTTCCCCTCCTTTCCCTTGGGATCTCCTCAGGCTCCTGTCCAGGTCCCCATCTGCCTTTACCGGCACCTCAGTAAATATTGGCTTCCTCAGGACTCAGCCTCAGACCTGCTTCATCTCTTGCGCTCTCACAAGCTCACCTGTCCTGTGGCCTCAACTTCCATCTGGTTCCCACCCTCCCAAAGCTGTTTCCTCTGACCAGGCCTTCCCTCTGAGACCCAAACTCCAGCGTCTGAACCCTCCTTGGATGTCGTGGAGCTACTGCAATCTCATTGTCTAGGACGGAACTTACCTTCCTGCCCAACCTGCTTGTTTGCCAGCATCCCCCTTCCTTCCACAGGAAACAGTACCACGTGGCTGCCTCTTACGAAGTGTTTACTGTGTGCACATGCTGTCCTATGCCAAGGCGTTTCATCCTCGGGCCACCGTCATGGCAGGCCCTGTGTCTAGTTCCTCGTGCCAGCCTGGGAGGCCCCAGGGAAAGCAGGGGGCCAGGGGGTGGACCCAGGAGCCAGACTCCTGACCCCGTGCCCAGACCATCGCGCGGCAAGCCTCCTAGGACCCGGGCATCCTCCAGGCCCTTCCCTTCCCTGGTCACCCCACCTTCCCGTCGCTCCTGTGACCTGTTACTTCTGCTCCCCGTGTCTCTTTTAATTCCACCCCCTTCCCTCCGCCCCGCTGTGTCCCCATGTAGGGTCTGGGCTGCAGCAGCCAGCCCCCCCTCGTGCTGCGATGTGCTGGCCTCCACGTCTGGGTCAGATCCTGTCACTGTGTGCCCGGCCCGCCCCCCCTTCTCCTTCAGGCCCTCACCCTCGCGAGGACGAGTCCTGTTTGACGCCTCCCCCCGCTGCTCTGGGCGGTCCCGCCCCCCCTATGGCACCAGGCAAGCGGGGGAGTTTTCTAGAGAGAAAGTGCCATTTCCCAGCTCAGTCCACACCCCGCAGTCCAGCCAGCAGCCTCCCAGGGAACCACAGCAGGAAGTAAGGGAGAGGCCGTGATGCGGCCCCTGAGCCGCTGGCCACCGCGGGGCTGGCACCCTCCACTACAGTGGGCACTGGGCAAATGGCATTCTGTGCCGTTGCCAGTAAAGCGTGTGGCCCTGGGAGGACACCTCATTCTCAGTCTCGGCGCCTCATCTGTGCGCTGTGAGAATAACAGGACCAGCTCTACAGGGCTTCCTGTGACAATCGGATGAGGTCGTGCCCGCGGAGCCCCTAGCACAGGGCCGGGCACGCACAGGGAGGGGTCGTCTGCACCAGCTGTCGTGTTTCTAAAACGTAAGCGCTGGGCTTGATAAATCCTCAACACGTACACGCCCGGCGCGTCACAGCCCGGGCAGATCACCTCACCCGATCCGCTCTGCCGCCCTGAGAAGTGGGAACGGAGGTGAGCCTCCGTTCCTTGTGCCTGCTTTTCTCACACCCCAGAGCCTCACAGGCTGAGTTCGCACTCTCCAGTGGGTGCATTAGAATGTCGAGCAGCCGTGGTGCCGGCCTGGGCCCAGATCCCCCGAGAACCGCTGCCCCCTCCCGCCTGCCTCCGTCCCTCTTACTCCCTTCACTGTCGCCCAGGCCTGCGGGGGGCCATCCCCTACGCCCTGAGCCTGCACCTGGACCTGGAGCCCATGGAGAAGCGGCAGCTCGTCGGCACCACCACCATCAGCATCGTGCTCTTCACCATCCTGCTGCTGGGCGGCAGCACCATGCCCCTCATCCGCTTCGCGGACGTCGAGGACGCCAGGGCGCGCCGCAGGAGCAAGAAGGACGTCAACCTCAGCAAGACCGAGAAGATGGTGAGTGCCGGCCGGCCGGGCAGGCAGGCGGGCGGGCAGGGGCAGAGGGTGGGTCCCCACTCGCCGCCAGAAAGTGGGGAAACGATACACGATCTGAGGATGATCCGTCCCTGGGCACGCACGCATGGGCGCACGGCACATGCACACACGTACGCACCAGCTTCCCAAAGTGACAAGGAGGTTGGACTCAGGGTCTGAAGCGTGGCTCTTTGGGGTGGGTTGTCTGCCGGCCTCGTGAAGCCACGGAGGCAGTGGCGTAGGAACGTGGACCCCTAGCAGACTCTTCCAGTAACGCTCCTCCCCTGCCAGTAACCACACCACCCCGTCAGGCCGGGACTGGAAGGAGGGTTTCAAAATCACAAAATGACAAAATCATATCATTCCCTAGCATCTACTAAAAGCCTCCTGTTGGGGCTGGAGAAGGGGAAAGTGCTCACAGAGGCTTGGAGGGTCACGGGAGAGGGCCCTCCACTGAGGACAGGCGAGGGCATGATTTGGGGGTGGAGGTGACCAGGGCCAGCTGCCGCGAGCCCGAGGCCCCCGGACCCCTGCCCACCTCTGCCTTCTCCAAGCCACCCTCTTGCCCTGAGTCACTGTGATTGTGCCTTTCCTGTCCTGTGTTCCCTCGGGCCCTGGCTGCGGAGCCCTGGCCTCTTGTCCTGCCTTCCTGCACCACCCCCTGCTCCACACACACGCGTTTGCAGAAATGCATCTTTTTCTAGT
The DNA here is from genome assembly GCF_949987535.1 of Balaenoptera acutorostrata. NCBI lineage: Eukaryota > Metazoa > Chordata > Mammalia > Artiodactyla > Balaenopteridae > Balaenoptera > Balaenoptera acutorostrata. The sequence continues at coordinate 78,402,916 of NC_080078.1, forward strand.
TCCCTTTTTCAAGGCCATCAGTAACTTTACTCAGCCATGGAAGGCACAGAAATCCTCAACCAGAGGTGGGGAAAGGGGATGTGGCCCACTTCTCACTCTGGAAAGTCCAGTCTGGGCGGATCTTGGCCTCCAGTCTCTGCCCACGGCCTCTCCAGCCAGAGTTGTGCTGCTGGGAGAACGTTCAGATGACCTCAGGCAGGGCTGGCTCACAGAACTTTCCTCACTCTCCGTAGCCCTTCTCACCCCACCCCCATCCACCAGCCTTCTTGTCTGTTTTTAACCAAAGCTCGAGTATAGGTTCTCAAAGCTTTTAGTGGGTGTCAGGATTGGTGGAGGGCTCCAGGGTCTTACAGGTCTGGGGTGGGCGCCCAGAGAATTTGCATTTCTGATGAATTGCCGGGAGGCGCAGCCACACTTGGCCAAGCACAGCTCTGGTAGAACCAGGATGTGTGCTCAGCGGGGAGCAGCTGCTGTTTAGGGCATGTTTTCTGTGGTGCCTGCGCTCTCCTTGGACTGTCCCTGATAACCTGCAGGAAGCAGATGGTCTCATGATCCCCATTTTGCAGATGAGAGCACTGAGGCACAGAGAGACCAAATCACACAGCTGTGGTCACACAGACTCTTAACCACCCCACTTTCCATCACTGGTTGTCAAGGTGGGGTTCCTGGACCAGCAGCATTGGTGGGCGCTTGTTAGAAATGCACATTCTTGGGCCCCCTCCCAGACCTGCTGAATCAGGAACTGCAGGTGGGCCTAGTGGGCCCAGCATTTTGTGGCTCCCCAAGCTCCAGATGATTCCGATGCCGGCCAGAGTTTGAGAAGCACTGCTCCATGGCAGGGAAATGCCCTCCCTGCCCCTCCCTCTCTCCCACCTCCTACACCCGGGGTACACCTGCGCTTGGGGGCGGCAATGCAAAACTGACTTTGGTCGCCCCTGCAGAGGGTGGGTGGTCCTTCCCTCCCTCCCTCTCTCCCTCTCCACATCCCTCCCCGCTGCATCCACATGACCAGCGAATGTACCCAGAGTGGGCCTCTGCAGGCAAAAAACGACAAGAGCAGCCTCCCTCGTTCAGTTCCCTGGTAAAGAGACAGCCTAGAACAGCTCCCAGTCCTGGCCGCACAGCCAGCCACCTGGAGCACTTACAGACCAAGCCCCAGCCCTGAGCTTCCAACTTACTCACAATTCTGATTTTCCTGGATGTCCATCGTGTTTTTACACACCTTCCCGCCTCCCTACAGGCTCCCAGGAGGCCTCTTGCTGCCACCGTTAGGGTTGGGGACACGGGGGCCGGGGTGAAGAGCTGCGAGGAGGTAGGCTGGGTGGTGTGAGGGCTTCCAGGCAGGTGTCAGCTGACAAGCCTTCGGCTGCCTTCCCCACCCGCCGCAGGGCAACACCATCGAGTCGGAGCACTTGTCGGAGCTCACCGAGGAGGAGTACGAAGCCCACTACATCAGGCGGCAGGACCTCAAAGGCTTCCTGTGGCTGGACGCCAAGTACCTGAACCCCTTCTTCACGCGGCGGCTGACCCAGGAGGTGGGACGCAGGCCAGGGGTCCCTTGCCTTCCTCCCTCAGGGCCTGCAGTGGCCAACAGCAGGGTGGGCAGGGAAGACCCACATGCCGGGTTGGGTGGGGGCCTCTCCCCACTCAGCTTTCTCTCCTTCCCAGCCTCGCGGGCTGGATATGCTTGCGGCACTCTGCATCTGCTGTTTTTCCCTCCTGCCATATTTAATGCTGGTTGGTTGGTTTGTTTATTTTTGGCTGCATTGGGTCTTCATTGCTCCGCGCGGGCTTTCTCTAGTTGCGACGAGCGGGGGCTACTCTTTGTTGCGGTGCGTGGGCTTCTCATCGCAGTGGCTTCTCTTGTTGTGGAGCACGGGATCTAGGTGTGCGGGCTTCAGTAGTTGTGACACGTGGGCTAAGGAGTTGTGGCTCGCGGGCTCTAGAGCGCAGGCTCAGTAGTTGTGGCGCACGGGCTCAGTTGCTCCGCGGCATGTGGGATCTTCCTGGACCAGGGCTCGAACCGCGTCCCCTGCATTGACAGGTGGATTCTTAACCACTGCGCCACCAGGGAAGTCTCTAGTGCTAGTTTAATAATAGACTTGTTAACCCAGTTTGGTTTTCCTGGATGATAGACTTGGGACATTGATCGGCTACTGAATCTGAGCTGAGGAATTTCAGACCTGCCAGGGCCTCGGACAGTGGCCCGAGGCTCAGGGCTCTCGCTCCATCCCTCCAGGCACCACTGGCCTGACAGTGAGTGACACACTCAGGGACCAGCTTGGGCCTGCTTTGCTGAAACCGTCATCCTGCACCATGCAGGGTGGGGGAGGGGTTCTCCTGGCTGCTGCCCTGCTTTGGTTCTGAGCCCCGTTTTCCCTCCTTCAGCAGTCAGGATCGCTGTCAGCACGTGAGTTCTTACTGTGAGCCAGGCGCTGCACCAGACGTTCTTCATGATTGCTTCGTTTCATTCTCCCAGCAACCCATGCAGTAGATGCAGCGGGTTGTCTCACTTGATAGCCGGGGAGACTGAGGCCCAGAGAGGTGAAGTAACCCCCCGAGGTCACACCGCCAGTACATGGCAAAGCTGGAAGCAGAGCCCAAGTGTGTCTGATTCCAGAGGCCAGGTTTTTTAACATCATGCCATCCTGCCTCCTACTCCTGTTCCAAGGTGACACCTCCCGTTATCTCCTCCCCCACAAAGAATGATCCCAGCTTGCGGTTAGTCAGTTAACACTTTGAAATTGCTTGTGGCCGTGCACCCTGCCTCCCGTCTCCTCCCTTCCTCAACCCTGACCCTGAGCCAGACCCACTGACAAGGGCTTGCTGTGTCTCCCGCCCCAGGACCTCCACCACGGGCGCATCCAGATGAAAACCCTCACCAACAAGTGGTACGAAGAGGTGCGCCAAGGCCCCTCAGGCTCCGAGGACGACGAGCAGGAGCTGCTGTGACCGAGTGGGACGCCGTGGCTCCCGGGCAACCGGGGCCGCAGCAGTGCCATCCAGCCTCCCCACGGCTCTCAGGACGAACACCCAGCAAGGGCCCCCGAGGCGTGTGCATTTGGCAGTTCTTTAGGGTGGATGGAAGCAGGGTGACGCACAGGCCACTGTCGTCTTAACCCAGGACCTCCCAGGCCTTTGGAGCCAGCCGGCTGCCCTGAAGCACCCTCTCCCCGCTCCTCACTGGGCTGGACCTCTCCCTCAGGGTGGTTTCCCAGCCCGCGGATTGGAGGGACCACCTTTGCAGGTAAATGTTTCCTTCTGCTTCTGTAGCCGGGGAATAGTCATCTGTCACGCCGAGGTGCCTGAGAGGAGAAATCCTGCTGTGGACCCACTGTGCAGGGCGTCCCGGGAGTGTGGTGTGCTGTTGCCGCCATCCCTGGCCACTGCCTTCATTACAGGGGCCCTTCCCTGCTGGACGGGTGTCGGTACCAGCAGGGCGAGGAGCCGGCCGCCGCTTCCCTGTGCATCATCAAGGCGCCTCCGCCCTCAGCAGCAGCGGTTCTCACCTAAGTGGCAGACTCAGAAACCTTGAAAACCTCACACTCCCCTTCGTGATGTCGCTTGCACTCCCTGAGAAAGAGAAACTGAGTGACCTTTTTCTCTTTACCTCTGATTGGCACCTCACAGGCTGTCTCCCTGGGCAGCAGGCAGCTACTGCCCTTCTCTGGGAATACTGTGAATGTTTACACTGGAACCGAGCACGAGGGCACAGGCACCTCTCTAGAGCCCCAATGGAAGCCGCATCCCTGGGTTTTTTAGGGGGTGAGCGACCCTATTCTGTGGGGTCAGAGCACCCTCTAGAGGGAAAGTCTACAGGGTTTATGCTGGCCAGCAGCCGCTGTCTTAGAATTCAGTTTAAATTCATGCACTTTTATAAAGTGGTGAGAGCCTAGCAGTCCCTTCCCTGACCTCGATTCCTTACTTAGTGGTCCTTGTTTGTTCAGAGGCCCCTTTTCCTGGGCTCTGCCCACCGTTTACCTGCTGCACCTTCAGTGCTCATCGACATCTTTTTTTTTTCCCTCTCCCAGTTCGCTACCATCTTGGGTCCCATTTGTCCCCATGCTCCTCCTCTGCCACCCCTCCCCAGGACTCCAGTGGCCTGCAGCCAGATGCATCTGAGTCTCACCTGCAATCCCTGAGCAGCCACTGCTACCTCAGGACTCGCTCACAGAGTGCTTGCGCGTGCGCGTGCACACACACACCACACACACGCACACCCCGGCCGCACACGCGCACACACACACACACACCCCTGCCCCGGCCACACACGCAGACGCGCACACACACACACACACACACCCCTGCCCCGGCCACATGCACACGCGCACGCACACACACACACACACCTGCCCCGGCCCCATGGTCCGGGCCCCCGGGCCATCTCAAGGTGAGGAGCTGCCAGGCATGTCCAGAGGACATGGAGTTTCTGACTTCCCCGCATCCACCCCCTTCACCGGCCCTTTAACAAGTCTTTACCTGCTTGCTTGTGCCCATCTACAGGCCTCTGGCAGTTTCCATATGTGGCTCAGGGTCTCAGCTGGAGCCTCGGGACTCAGCACCCTCTGGCGTGGTTTAATTCATCATGTGCATGTCCTTGGTTCTGTTTCGGACACAGTGGGCCAGCGTGGACCTTGGGCTGGCGGCAAATATGTTTCCATCTTCTCAGCCTCAGGCAGCGTGGCTCTGGATGTGAGGAAGGACTGACCTCGGGACCCTCCAGGACCCATGTACCCAGCCCACGAGGCCAGACCCCTGCCCTAACCCCTTCCCTTGCCCCAGAAGTGTAAGCGTAAAGCCAGTCAGGCAGGAGGGCACGTGGCTTCCTTTTTATGCATGAAAAGTAAATTTGTACTTGATAGAGCTAAAATATGATCATTTCTTTTTGTAATCTCCCACCTTAACCCCATAATTTGAGCCAAATAGGATTACCTTACTTCACCTAATATCCCCACTGGAAGATTAATGCCATGCATAATTCCAGGTTCTGTCATTTCCTGTTTCTTTTTAGTGGAAAAGAGAAGAGGTCAAAGGGAGGGGACCTTTGTCCATAAGGGGATGGGGGAGGGGGCAGGGATCAGAGGCCAGATTGTTCTCTCATTCTCCAATTCATAAGTCACTGACTTTTCCCCCTGAAATTCAGAGTCTGATCTCCGAGGTGTAAGTTGCATTGTAAACTCAATAGCTTGCCGGAAAAAATTTTTTTTGGCTGTGAGTTCACAGATTAAATAATGAAAACAGGATCTTCTCAGTTCAGACTGCCCTTTGTCACCAGGTCCCACCTGTCCTCCCACTTTTAGCTGAGACCTGAGAGTGACACTAAGTAGAGAAGCACGCGGGGGCGGGGCGAGGTCCCCAAGGCTTGGCTGTGTGCAGGTGGCTGGGGGAGTCTTGCCTGGCCTGGAGCAGTGCCAGCCTGGGTGTCCCGTGAGCTGCTCCTGCCCTCTGCTGGCCAAGTAGTGGCTTAGCAGCGTGGGAGGGCATTCCCCCGTCGAGGAGGGCGCCCCGTGTGCCTCAGCCATCTGTCTGTTCACCTCTGGTGGACTTTTTTTAGATGTCTTTGCCTGAGAATCAAAAATTGCTGCTGTCTACCTTTAGCATTCCTAATAATTCTATTGTTTGGGGCAATAAATGCCTAGAAGATTAAAAAAATCCAGCATAACTATAACTTCACACACGTTTTCTTTTAGGTCTAGGCCATGGGACAGGAGAAGTATAGCACAGAGAGAAGGTAATACTTTAGGAGGAGGTGAAGGCTGTAAAGGTCAGTGCGTGCCTCTGGGGAAGCTGGTTGGCTAGCCAGTGAACTCTGAAGACGTGCCGTCTTGGGGAGCTGGGGTGTTCCGTAGCACTAAGGCCCCACCCCAAGGCTCCCCAGCAGCCCCTCCGCAGCAGGCCCTACGACTGGGGACTTGGAATATATCACGTGTTCTGCAGCCCTGTGGTTGTAGGACCTCTGGGAGTAACCATGCTCAGAGGCTTGGCGTGTGAGGCCTCCCAGGAGAAGAAGCTGGCTTTTCCTAGGTACCCAGAGACCAAGTTCGGGCTGAGCTGGAACAGAGCCAGGCGGAAGGTGGCTCAGTTCCATCGTCTGGTGCTCACTCAGCCCAGGGGCAGACCCTCTCCCCCAGGCCACACACTGGGAATGCTGGCTGGGCCCTGGCTGACGTGAGGCTGGGGGCCCAGAATGTTGGCAGCCCCTGAGTACCCCAAGTCAGCCTAGGGAGGCCCTGATTTGCCTGCAGATTCCTCTGTGTGCAGCGGAGTGTGGAAAGGCTGGTGAGTGGGGAGCCTTCTCCTTCAAGCCCTTGCCTCAGGTGGCCTTCCGGGGTCTCAGGTCTGCACTCCCACGGGGGTCCGCACATGTGGCAAAGTCCCCAGCGGGGAGGCCACAGCCAGAATCCCTCTTCTGCTTCGGTGGGGAGAGTGAGGGTGGGGCCGGGCGGAGACCGGCTTCTCCTCAGCCAGGTCCAGGCCACCAAAGGTGCGGGAAGGTGCAGGCGTGGCTTAGGGGGGCTCTGGCCTTAGAACTGACCCCTGATTCTAGTGGGAGGAGGAATCTCTCTCAACAGCAATGATTGACTGTCAGTTAGGACTTCAAATGCCAAAAAAAGAGGAAAGATCCTTTGCTCCTTCCCCGTTCCCTCCAGAATGCAGGCATGTGATTCTCCTGCTGGGTGGTAGGTAGGAAATTATCTGAAACGTTCCCAGTAGAGCAGCCAGAATCATTAAGAAGTTGTTCTACCAGGAACGCGGTCTCCAAAGCCCCAGGCAGGCGATAATGTTTTAAATGCAAACACCACAGTCAGGGTGACGGCTTCGGATAAGCAGCCATACTCCCGTCCACTTAGTCTCCTGCCGTTTCTCACACAAATGGAGTTGGATGTTCAGGGACTTCACCGTCATCGCCCATGTTACGAAAGAAGACTTTCTAATTTCCCCCACCCCGTTTCACCCTTTCTCACCCCAGCCGACACAGTCCCTAATCCTAGAGGGAAAAAAAATGTGTGGCTTTTCCTACCCAGGAGCTGGTCTTTGCCCAGCTGCTCTGCGTGAGTGTCTTGGCTTCAGGGCAAGAGAGCTGAGCGCTCGGAGCGCAGCCGTGGGCCCCGTAGCCATGGGATCGATGGGGATTGTGCAGTGCGGTGGTCAAGAGAGAAAGGTCACCCGTCAGCGCTATGGGCCCCTGTCCAAGGAGCTGGTCAGCCACGCGGAAGAGCCACTTCTCCAGGCCCCAGCGCCGCTCTAAGGAGCCGCGGAGGCCCATGGGCCAGGGAAGGCTCCTCACTCGCTCGGCTGACTACCGAAGGTTAGGTTCGTGGCTACCAAAGGCTTTAACATTTTCTCCAGTACAGCTCCTGCAAAGCTTGATTTGTTCTCAAGATTAATCAGAATCTTGTATTCTTTTGAGTAATTTTCTTTGTAAAAATGAAGGATTTTTTAAGTACAGCTTTTTGATATAAGGACTATTGGGAAGGTCAGGCTTGTTCTTTTGCCCTCCCCCAAGTAAGATGTGAGAGGCAGTTGTTAGGTCCTGGTTCCTGAGAAATGATTTGCTGCTCTTCTTGGTGGGGCTGCGGGTTGCGGAGGGGAAGGTGGGTCGGAGGTGGAGGGACCTGCAGCTGCTCTGCTGGAGCCTCTACCTCGTCTCACTGGACTCTTTAAAGAATTCAGAAATGGATGGAAAACAGTAATGTCACTGGATTCTTATTTAGAAATAAAAATGAATGCTGCTGAATCAGACCCACTTTCTGTGTTTGTGTTCCGTGGCTTTGCAGAGGCCTGGGTCTCGCCCCCCTAGACTCGGCTCTGTCCACGCCTGCCCGTCTCTTGCGGCCAGAAGCCTGGCAGAACGCAGTGGCTAGTGGGCAGGAGTGCGGGCTTTGGGGCCCAATTCCTGCCCCTGTCCCTGTTGGGCTGGACCCCGCGGGCCCACAAGCCTTGTAGTTGCCCAGCCTTGAGACCAGAGAAAGAGCCTAGAGACAGCAACAGAGACGTGAACGGTTTGCTGGATAGAGGGATCTTAACAAACGGTCCTGGAGCGAAACCCCACGGCGTGCAGCAGCCGTCGGACGGGACACCAGGACACGGCAGCAGTCCTCACCACATCAGGAGAAGGAGGCTGCCATTTACAGGGGGGATTGATGTCAGGTGGGCTCAGTTACCAGGAACTAATTGAGCCCTATGATTAACAGGACTGGATAGTCACGTGAGGGAAGCAGGGGCTGCTCGAGCAGGGGATGTGCAGAGAGCAGGAGACAGCCATCTTGAATGGCCTAAGCACACAGTCCCTCAGTGAGGAGGACGTGAGGCCAAGCAGGAGGGCTCAGCTCGGGCCCAGCCTCCAGCCTCCAGCCACAGCTGCTTCCTCACAGGTGCGAGGGACTTGTCCTCCCTGGGGTTCGCTGGGCTAGCCGCCCTCCTCCCTGCTGGGGTTGCAGACTGGCCCCTGATAGGCCTTTGACTGAAACCAGGCTCTGAACCCACACGGCCGTGCGAGTCAGATGGAAGCTGGTGGCGGTATCTATGGGGAGTCTGGAGGCTCCGTTTGTTTATACTCTCTCATGCTTCCAGAAGGCAGCTGAAGCTACTTACGGTAACAGGTGCAAACAAAACATACACGTGACATAAACGAAACCAGGCAGAAGAACCTGTCCTAACCCCAGGCACGAGCCTCCTGACAGGGAGGCCAAAACTGGAACTCTAGTTCCTCTCCACCCTGCAATGCATCCCCACCCCCTACCCCCACCCCCAGGCCAAAGGAGGAAGGGTGGGAGGAGAATAAATCATATGCTGGACCCTTCCTCTACCTGGACTGCCAACTGCACGCCCAAACCAATGCCTGCTGGCGTCAGGCAGGGAACCCGGTCAGGGAGCAGGGCTGGTAGGAGGCGCACGTGGCCCTCAGCTCCCTTCCCCCTGTGACGGAGACCTGGGTTCAGAGAAGGATTCCTCCACCCTAATGAAACCGTGCAGGTGTGACAACAGGCGGCACTGGAGTGATGGGCCTCTGGCACATATAAAGCAGAATCTTCCCAGGCCACCGATGGCTGCAGGGGAGGCTGGGAAACGAGCAGAGTGTCAGCCTGGACGAAATGGAACCCTGGTAGTAAAGGTGAGCAGAGCCTGAGTGGGACTGGGTATTTTCATTCACATTTCAACCTTCTCAATGTCTAGAAAAAGCACTCAGGGTGAAGGGGAGCAAACCAGGGAAGAAGTATTTTCCTTAGAGGCCAGAAAGCTGCAGGGGAGGGTCACACACAAAGTTGAGGGCCCCATGACCTCCACTTGACCCCCAGGGGAGCTGAGGGGAGATGAAGCCATTTATGGTCATTCCACTCCCCTCGCCTGAGAATGCTGAGGAATGGGCCTCTGACCAAATTCCGGCAGGAGAATGAAGCAACATCTTAGGGAATTTCCAGGACTGTTTCCTCACACTCAAACAGTCACTGAAAGAAGGGAAGCACCCTCTTCCCACGGTCTGGCCTTTGCCTCCCATTATGTGAGGATGCAGTGCTCGGACCTGCTGCAGCAATTCAGAGACAAGGGAAGGCCTCACCAACCTGCTGTGCAGAAAGACAGAGGCCCTGAGTTGTTAACAACCCTGTCGGACCAGTGAATTAACCAGTCCTGGAACCGACCTCCCTCCAGAGCTCACTGCGGGAGACAATACGTGTTCTTGCTGCTGATGCTGTTCGGGTTGGGTTTTATGTTACAACAAAAATAATCCTAACTGAAAGAACTTCATGAAGTAAGATGAGCAGATTCCAAAACAACATACATAGCATCAGCCTCCAAAAATTAAAGTGATGTGTGTGTATATAGGAAAAAATGTGCAAGGATAGGTACGAAGTTTGAGAGAACTTTGGTCCTCTCTGAGTGGAAGGATAATGGGTAACTTTTAAGATCTCGTCTGAAGATATTTTCTATTTCTTTCACAAAGAACTTTTATTCAGACCAGAGGGCAGATAGCAGAAGCAAGAAGAACTACAGTTCTGCAGCCTGTGGAAGGAAAACCACATTCACAGAAAGGTAGACAAAACGAAAAGGCAGAGGACTGTGTACCAGATGAAGGAACAAGAGAAAACCCCAGAAAACAACTAAATGAAGTGGAGATAGGCAACCTTCCAGAAAAAGAATTCAGAATAATGATAGTGAAGATGATCCGGGACCTTGGAAAAAGAATGGAGGCAAAGATCGAGAAGATGCAAGAAATGTTTAACAAAGACCTAGAAGAACTAAAGAACAACAAACAGAGATGAACAATACAATAACTGAAATGAAAAATACACTAGAAGGAATCAACAGCAGAATAACTGAGGCAGAAGAACAGATAAGTGACCTGGAAGACAGAATAGTGGAATTCACTGCCATGGAACAGAATAAAGAAAAAAGAATGAAAGGAAATGAAGACAGCCTAAGAGACCTCTGGGACAACATTAAATGCAACAACATTTGCATTATAGGGGTCCCAGAAGGAGAAGAGAGAGAAAGGACCCGAGAAAATATTTGAAGAGATTATAGTCAAAAACTTCCCTAACATGGGAAAGGAACTAGCCACCCAAGTCCAGGAAGCGCAGAGAGTCCCAGGCAGGATAAACCCAAGGAGAAACATGCTGAGACACACGGTAATCAAACTGACAAAAATTAAACACAAAATATTATTGAAAGCAACAAGGGAAAAATGACAAATAACATACAAGGGAACTCCCATAAGGTTAACAGCTGATTTCTCAGCAGAAACTCTACAAGCCAAAAGGGATTGGCACGCTATATTTAAAGTGATGAAAGGGAAGAACCTACAACCAAGATTATTCTACCTAGCAAGGATCTCATTCAGATTCGACAGAGAAATCAAAAGCTTTACAGACAAGCAAAAGCTAAGAGAATTCAGCACCACAAAACCAGCTCTACAACAAATGCTAAAGGAACTTCTCTAAGTGGGAAACACAAGAGAAGAAAAGGACCTACGAAAACAAACCCATAACAATTAAGAAAATGGTAATAGGAACATACATATCGATAATTACCTTAAACATGAATGGATTAAATGCTCCAACCAAAGGACACAGGCTCACTAATTGGATACAAAAACAAGACCCATATATATGCTGTCTACAAGAGACCCACTTCAGACCTAGGGACACTTACAGACTGAAAGTGAGAGGATGGAAAAAGATATTCCATGCAAATGGAAATCAAAAGAAAGCTGGAGTAGCAATACTCATATCAGATAAAATAGACTTTAAAATAAAGAATGTTACAAGAGGGCTTCCCTGGTGGCGCAGTGGTTAAGAATCCGCCTGCCAATGCAGGGGACACGGGTTCAAGCCCTGGTCCGGGAAGATCCCACATGCCGCGGAGCAACTAAGCCCGTGTGCCACAACTCCTGAGACTGCGCTCTAGAGCCCACGAGCCACAACTACTAAGCCCGCATGCCACAACTACTGAAGCTCGTGTGCCTAGAGCCCGTGCTCCACAACGAGAGAAGCCACCGCAATGAGAAGCCTGCGCACCGCAACGAAGAGTAGCCCCCTCTCGCCACAACTAGAAAAAGCCCGCGCGCAGCAACGGAGACCCAATACAGCCAAAAATATATAAATAAAATAAATAAATTTATAAAAAAAAAAAAAAAAAAAAGAATGTTACAAGAGACAAGGACACTACATAATGATCAAGGGATCAATCCAAGAAAATATAATAATTATAAATATATATGCACCCAACATAGGAGCACCTCAATACATAAGGCAACTGCTAACAGCTATAAAAGAGGAAATCGACAGTAATACAATAATAGTGCGGGACTTTAACACCTCACTTACACCAATGGACAGATCATCCAGACAGATAATTAATAAGGAAACACAAGCTTTAAATGACACAATAGACCAGATAGATTTAATTGATATTTATAGGATGTTCCATCCAAAAACAGCAGATTACACTTTCTTCTCAAGTGCACACGGAACATTCTCCAGGATAGATCACATCTTGGGTCACAAATCAAGCCTCAGTAAATTTAAGAAACATTGAAATCATATCAAGCATCTTTTCTGACCACAACACTATGAGATTAGAAATCAATCACAGGGGAAAAAAACCATAAAAAACACACACGTGGAAGCTAAACAATACGTTACTAAATAACCAAGAGATCACTGAAGAAATCAAAGAGGAAATCAAAAAATACCTAGAGACAAATTACAACGAAAACATGACAATCTAAAACCTATGGGATGCAGCAAAAGCAGTTCTAAGAGGGAAGTTTATAGCAATACAATCCTACCTCAAGAAACAAGAAAAATCTCAAATAAACAATCTAACCTTACACCTAAAGGAACTAGAGAAAGAAGAACAAACAAAACCCAAAGTTAGTAGAAGGAAAGAAATCATAAAGATCAGAGCAGAAATAAATGAAATAGAAACTAAGAAAACAATAGCAAAGATCAATAAAACTAAAAGCTGGTTCTTTGAGAAGATAAACAAATTGATAAACCTTTAGCCAGACTCATCAAGAAAAAGAGGGAGAGGACTCAAATCAATAAAATTAGAAATGAAAAAGGAGAAGTTACAATGGACACCACAGAAATACAAAGCATCCTAAGAGACTACTACAAGCAACTCTATGCCAATAAAATGGACAACCTGGAAGAAATGGACAAATTCTTAGGAAGGTATAACCTTCCAAGACTGAACCAGGAAGAAACAGAAAATATGAACAGACCAATCACAAGTAATGAAATAGAAACTGTGATTAAAAATCTTCCAACAAACAAAAGTCCAGGACCAGATGGCTTCACAGGTGAATTCTATCAAACATTTACAGAAGAGTTAACACCCATCCTTCTCAAACTCTTTCAAAAAATTGCAGAGGAAGGAACACTCCCAAACTCATTCTACGAGGCCATCACCCTGATACCAAAACCAGACAGAGATACTACAGAAAAAGAAAATTACAGACCAATATCACTGATGAATATAGATGAAAAAATCCTCAACAAAATACTAGCAAACAGAATCCAACAACACATTAAAAGGATCATACACCATGATCAAGTGGGATTTATCCCAGGGATGCAAGGATTCTTCAATATATGCAAATCAATCAATGTGATACACCACATTAACAAACTGAAGAATAAAAACCATATGATCATCTCAATAGATGCAGAAAAAGCTTTTGACAAAATTCAACACCCATTTATGATAAAAACTCTCCAGAAAGTGGGCATAGAGGGGAACTACCTCAACATAATAAAGGCCATATATGACAAACCCACAGCAAACATCATTCTCAATGGTGAAAAACAAACCATTTCCTCTAAGATCAGGAACAAGACAAGGAGGTCCACTCTCGCCACTGTCATTCAACATAGTTTTGAAAGTCCTAGCCACGGCAATCAGAGAAGAAAAAGAAATAAAAGGAATACAAATTGCAAAAGAAGAAGTAAAACTGTCACTGTTTGCAGATGACATGATACTATACATACAGAGTCCTAAAGATGCCACCAGAAAACTACTAGAGCTAATCAATGAATTTGGTAAAGTTGCAGGATACAAAATTAATGCACAGAAATCTCTTGCATTCCTATACATTAACAACAAAAGACCAGAAAGAGAAATTAAGGGAACAATCCCATTCACCATTGCAACAAAAAGAATAAAATACCTAGGAATAAACCTACCTAAGGAGGTAAAAGACCTGTACTCAGAAAACTATAAGACACTGATGAAAGAAATCAAAGATGACACAAACAGATGGAAAGATACACCATGTTCTTGGATTGGAAGAATCGATATTGTGAAAATGACTATACCACCCAAAGCAATCTACAGATCCAATGCAATCCCTATCAAATTACCAATGGCATTTTTTACAGAACTAGAACAAAAAAATCTTAAAATTTGTATGGAGACACAAAAGACCCCGAATAGCCAAAGCGATCTTAGGGGAAAAAACGGAGCTGGAAGAATCAGACTCCCTGACTTCAGACTATACTACGAAGCTACAGTAATCAAGACAATATGGTACTGGCACAAAAACAGAAATATAGATCAATGGAACAGGATAGAAAGCCCAGAGATAAACCCACGCACCTATGGTCAACTAATCTTTGACAAAGGAGGCAAGGATATACAATGGAGAAAAGACAAATCTCTTCAGTAAGTGGTGCTGGAAAACTGGACAGCTACATGTAAAAGAATGAAATTAGAACACTCCCTAACACCATACACAAAAATAAACTCAAAATGGATTAAAGACCTAAATGTAAGACCGGACACTATAAAACTCTTAGAGGAAAACATAGGAAGAACACTCTTTGACATAAATCACAGCAAGATCTTTTTTGATCCACCTCCTAGAGTAATGGAAATAAAAACAAAAATAAACAAATGGGACCTAATGAAACTTAAAAGCTTTTGCACAGCAAAGGAAACTACAAACAAGACAAAAAGGCAACTCTCAGAATGGGAGAAAATATTTGCAAATGAATCAATGGCAAAGGATTAATCTCCAAAATATATAAACAGCTCATGCAGCTCAATATTAGAAAAACAAACAACCCAATCAAATAATGGGCAGAAGAACTAAATAGACATCTCTCCAAAGAAGACATACAGATGGCCAGGAAGCACATGAAAAGCTGCTCAATGTCACTAATTATTAGAGAAATGCAAATCAAAACTGCAATGAGGTATCACCTCACACCTGTTATAATGGGCATCATCAGAAAATCTACAAACAACAGATGCTGGAGAGGGTGTGGAGAAAAGGGAACCCTCTTGCACTGTTGGTGGGAATGTAAATTGATACAGCCACTATGGAGAACCGTATGGAGGTTCCTTAAAAAACTAAAAATAGAATTACCATATGACCCAGCAATCCCACTACTGGGCATATACCGAGAGAAAGCCATAATTCAAAAAGACACATGCACCGTAATGTTCACTGCAGCACTATTTACAATAGCCAGGTCATGGAAGCAACCTAAATGCCCATCGACAGATGAATGGATAAAGAAGATGTGGTACATATATACAATAGAATATTAGCCATAAAAAGGAACGAAACTGGGTCGTTTGTAGAGACGTGGATGGATCTAGAGACGGTCATATAGAGTGAAGTAAGTCAGAAAGAGAAAAACAAACATCGTATATTAACACAGATATGTGGAATCCAGAAAAATGGTACAGATGAACCGGTTTGCAAGGCAGAAATAGAGACACAGATGTAGAAAACAAACGTATGGACACCAAGGGGGGAAAGTGGCAGGGGGTTGGTAGTGGTGGGATGAATTGGGAGATTGGGATTGACATATATACACTAATATGTGTAAAATGGATAACGAATAAGAACCTGCTGTATAAAAAGTAAATAAAATTCAAAAAAAAAGAACTTTCATTCAATAATAAGGAACATACAGCGTGCTATCTTCACTTTTCAAAATGTGATTATAAATGAAACCAGAACTAGAGGAGCAATGCATTAAATGGAGAGATCTGATGTGATTTCAAGAGGGATAGGGATGATACAAATGAACTTATTTACAAAACAGACTCACAGGGCTTCCCCGGTGGCGCAGTGGTTGAGAATCTGCCTGCCAATGCAGGGGACGCGGGTTCGGGCCCTGGTCTGGGAAGATCCCACATGCCACGGAGCAACTAGGCCCGTGAGTCACAACTACTGAGCCTGCGCGTCTGGAGCCTGTGCTCCACAACAAGAGAGGCCACGACAGTGAGAGGCCCGCGCACCGCGATGAAGAGTGGCCCCCACTTGCCGCAACTAGAGAAAGCCCTCGCACAGAAACGAAGACCCAACAAAGCCAAAAATAAGTAATAAATAAATAAAGGAGTGCCTTAAAAAAATAAATAAAATTTAAAAAAAAAAAACAGACTCACAGACATAGAAAACAAACTTATGGTTACCAAAAAGGGGAAAGGGGGTGATAAATTAGGAGTTTGGGAGTAAAATATACACGCTACTATATATAAAATAGATAACCAACAAAATCCTACTGTATAAGCACACAGAACTATACTCAATATCTTCAGTATACCTATAATGGAAAAGAATCTAAAATATATATATATGACAGCAACAGTCAGCTCTACCCATCACCAGAGCCTCCCATCAAGCCTCTTAGATAGCCTCAACCACCAGAGGGCAGACAACAGAAGCAAGAAAAACTACAATCCTGCAGCCTGTGGACCAAAAACCACAGTTACAGAAAGACAGAGAAGATGAAAAGGCAGAGGGCTATGTACCAGATGAAGGAACAAGAAAAAACCCCAGAAAAACAACTAAATGACGTGGAGATAGGCAACCTTCCAGAAAAAGAATTCAGAATAATGATAGTGAAGATGATCCAGGACCTCGAATAAGAATGGAGGCAAAGATTGAGAAGATGCAAGAAATGATTAACAAAGACCTAGAAGAATTAAAGAACAAACAAACAGAGATGACCAATACAATAACTGAAATGAAAACTACACTAGAAGGAATCAATAGCAGAATAACTGAGGCAGAAGAACGGATAAGTGACCTGGAAGACAGAATGGTGGAATTCACTGCTGCGGAACAGAATAAAGAAAAAAGAATGAAAAGAAATGAAGACAGCCTAAGAGACCTCTGGGACAACATTAAACGCAACAACATTCGCATTATAGGGGTCCCAGAAGGAGAAGAGAGAGAGAAAGGACCAGAGAAAATATTTGAAGAGATTATAGTCGAAAACTTCCCTAACATGGGAAAGGAAATAGCCACCCAAGTCCAGGAAGCGCAGAGAGTCCCATACAGAATAAACCCAAGGAGAAACATGCCGAGACACATAGTAATCAAAGTGGCAAAAATTAAAGACAAAGAAAAATTACTGAAAGCAGCAAGGGAAAAACGACAAATAACATACAAGGGAACTCCCATAAGGTTAACAGCTGATTTCTCAGCAGAAACTCTGCAAGCCAGAAGGGAGTGGCATGATATACTTAAAGTGATGAAAGGGAAGAACCTACAACCAAGATTACTCTACCCAGCAAGGATCTCATTTAGATTTGATGGAGAAATCAAAAGCTTTACAGACAAGCAAAAGCTAAGAGAATTCAGCACCACCAAACCAGCTCTACAACAAATGCTAAAGGAACTTCTCTAAGTGGGAAACACAAGAGAAGAAAAGGACCTACAAAAACAAACCCAAAACAATTAAGAAAATGGTCATAGGAACATACATATCGATAATTACCTTAAACGTGAATGGATTAAATGCCCCAACCAAAAGACATAGACTGGCTGAATGGATACAAAAACAAGACCCATATATATGCTGTCTACAAGAGACCCACTTCAGACCTAGGGACACATACAGACTGAAAGTGAGGGGATGGAAAAAGATATTCCATGCAAATGGAAATCAAAAGAAAGCTGGAGTAGCTATACTCATATCAGATAAAATAGACTTTAAAATAAAGAATGTTACAAGAGACAAGGAAGGACACTACATAATGATCCAGGGATCAATCCAAGAAGAAGATATAACAATTATAAATATATATGCACCCAACATAGGAGCACCTCAATACATAAGGCAACTGCTAACAGCTATAAAAGAGGAAATCGACAGTAACACAATAATAGTGGGGGACTTTAACACCTCACTTACACCAATGGACAGATCATCCAAAATGAAAATAAATAAGGAAACAGAAGCTTTAAATGACACAATAGACCAGATAGATTTAATTGATATATATAGGACATTCCATCCAAAAACGGCAGATTACACTTTCTTCTCAAGTGCGCACGGAACATTCTCCAGGATAGATCACATCTTGGGTCACAAATCAAGCCTCAGTAAATTTAAGAAAATTGAAATCATATCAAGCATCTTTTCTGACCACAACGCTATGAGATTAGAAATGAATTACAGGGAAAAAAACGTAAAAAAGACAAACACATGGAGGCTAAACAATACGTTACTAAATAACCAAGAGATCACTGAAGAAATCAAACAGGAAATAAAAAAATACCTAGAGACAAATGACAATGAAAACACGACGACCCAAAACCTATGGGACGCAGCAAAAGCGGTTCTAAGAGGGAAGTTTATAGCTATACAAGCCTACCTAAAGAAACAAGAAAAATCTCAAGTAAACAATCTAACCTTACACCTAAAGAAACTAGAGAAAGAAGAACAAACAAAACCCAAAGTTAGCAGAAGGAAAGAAATCATAAAGATCAGAGCAGAAATAAATGAAATAGAAACAAAGAAAACAATAGCAAAGATCAATAAAACTAAAAGTTGGTTCTTTGAGAAGATAAACAAAATTGATAAGCCATTAGCCAGACTCATCAAGAAAAAGAGGGAGAGGACTCAAATCAATAAAATCAGAAATGAAAAAGGAGAAGTTACAACAAACACCGCAGAAATACAAAACATCCTAAGAGACTACTACAAGCAACTTTATGCCAATAAAATGGACAACCTGGAAGAAATGGACAAATTCTTAGAAAGGTATAACCTTCCAAGACTGAATCAGGAAGAAACAGAAAATATGAACAGACCAATCACAAGTAATGAAATTGAAACTGTGATTAAAAATCTTCCAACAAACAAAAGTCCAGGACCAGATGGCTTCACAGGTGAATTCTATCAAACATTTAGAGAAGAGCTAACACCCATTCTTCTCAAACTCTTCCAAAAAATTGCAGAGGAAGGAACACTCCCAAACTCATTCTATGAGGCCACCATCACCCTGATCCCAAAACCAGACAAAGACACTACAAAGAAAGAAAATTACAGACCAATATCACTGATGAATATAGATGCAAAAATCCTCAACAAAATACTAGCAAACAGAATCCAACAACACATTAAAAGGATCATACACCACGATCAAGTGGGATTTATCCCAGGGATGCAAGGATTCTTCAATATACGCAAATCAATCAATGTGATACACCATATTAACAAATTGAAGAAGAAAAACCATATGATCATCTCAATAGATGCAGAAAAAGCTTTTGACAAAATTCAACACCCATTTCTGATAAAAACTCTCCAGAAAGTGGGCATAGAGGGAACCTACCTCAACATAATAAAGGCCATATATGACAAACCCACAGCAAACATCATTCTCAATGGTGAAAAACTGAAAGCATTTCCTCTAAGATCAGGAACGAGACAAGGATGTCCACTCTCACCACTATTATTCAACATAGTTCTGGAAGTCCTAGCCACGGCAATCAGAGAAGAAAAAGAAATTAAAGGAATACAAATTGGAAAAGAAGAAGTAAAACTGTCACTGTTTGCGGATGACATGATACTATACATAGAGAATCCTAAAACTGCCACCAGAAAACTGCTAGAGCTAATTAATGAATATGGTAAAGTTGCAGGTTACAAAATTAATGCACAGAAATCTCTTGCATTCCTATACACTAATGATGAAAAATCTGAAAGAGAAATTATGGAAACACTCCCATTTACCATTGCAACAAAAAGAATAAAATACCTAGGAATAAACCTACCTAGGGAGACAAAAGACCTGTATGCAGAAAACTATAAGACACTGATGAAAGAAATTAAAGATGATACCAACAGATGGAGAGATATACCATGTTCTTGGATTGGAAGAATCAACATTGTGAAAATGAGTATACTACCCAAAGCAATCTACAGATTCAATGCAATCCCTATCAAATTACCAATGGCATTTTTTACGGAACTAGAACAAATCATCTTAAAATTTGTATGGAGACACAAAAGACCCCGAATAGCCAAAGCAGTCTTGAGGCAAAAAAATGGAGCTGGAGGAATCAGACTCCCTGACTTCAGACTATACTACAAAGCTACAGTAATCAAGACAATATGGTACTGGCACAAAAACAGAAACATAGATCAATGGAACAAGATAGAAAGCCCAGAGATTAACCCACGCACCTATGGTCAACTAATCTATGACAAAGGAGGCAAAGATATACAATGGAGAAAAGACAGTCTCTTCAGTAAGTGGTGCTGGGAAAACTGGACAGCTACATGTAAAAGAATGAAATTAGAATACTCCCTAACACCATACACAAAAATAAACTCAAAATGGATTAGAGACCTAAATGTAAGACTGGACACTATAAAACTCTTAGAGGAAAACATAGGAAGAACACTCTTTGACATAAATCACAGCAAGATCTTTTTTGATCCACCTCCTAGAGTAATGGAAATAAAAACAAAAATAAACAAGTGGGACCTAATGAAACTTCAAAGCTTTTGCACAGCAAAGCAAACCATAAACAAGACCAAAAGACAACCCTCAGAATGGGAGAAAATATTTGCAAATGAATCAACGGACAAAGGATTAATCTCCAAAATATATAAACAGCTCATTCAGCTCAATATCAAAGAAAGAAACACCCCAATCCAAAAATGGGCAGAAGACCTAAATAGACATTTCTCCAAAGAAGACATACAGACGGCCACGAAGCACATGAAAAGATACTCAACATCACTAATTATTAGAGAAATGCAAATCAAAACTACAATGAGGTATCACCTCACTCCTGTTAGAATGGGCATCATCAGAAAATCTACAAACAACAAATGCTAGAGAGGGTGTGGAGAAAAGGGAACCCTCTTGCACTGCTGGTGGGAATGTAAATTAATACAGCCACTATGGAGAAAAATATGGAGGTTCCTTAAAAAACTAAAAATAGAATTACCATATGACCCAGCAATCCCACTACTGGGCATATACCCAGAGAAAACCGTAATTCAAAAAGACACATGCACCCGAATGTTCATCGCAGCACTATTTACAATAGCCAGGTCATGGAAGCAACCTAAATGCCCATCAACAGACGAATGGATAAAGAAGTTGTGGTACATATATACAATGGAATATTACTCAGCCATAAAAAGATACGAAATTGAGTCATTTGTTGAGACGTGGATGGATCTAGAGATTGTCATACAGAGTGAAGTAAGTCAGAAAGAGAAAAACAAATGTCGTATATTAATGCATGTATGTGGAACCTAGAAAAATGGTACAGATGAGCCAGTTTGCAGGGCAGAAGTTGAGACGCAGATGTAGAGAATGGACATATGGACACCAAGGGGGGAAAACGGCGGTGAGGTGGGGATGGTGGTGTGCTGAATTGGGCGATTGGGATTGACATGTATACACTGATGTGTACAAAACTGATGCCTAATAAGAACCTGCAGTATAAAAAAACAAACAAAACAACTAATACTAAACTTTCATTGGGTTATTTGTATGGAAATATGTTAATATAAATGTTTCAGACATTACATGAAGTTTCTAAAAATCTTATATTTGTATTTGTATGGAAATATGTATGGAAATATGTTAATATAAATGTTTCAGACATTAAAATAAATAAATAAATAAATAAAATAAAATATATATATATGTACAACTGAATCACTTTGCTGGACACCTCAAACTAACACAACATTGTAAATCAACTATATTTCAATAAAATTTTTAAGAATTTAAAAATAAATTTTAAAAAGATTTTTAAAAAGTGAAAAAAAAAAAAAAAGAGCACTAAGGAAATAGGAAGTCTCATCATGCTCTGGTGAGGGTCTAAATTGATAGAATCACTTTGAAGAGCACCTGGCAGTGCCTAGTAAAGTTAAAGACGCCTGGGACCCTTCAATCCAGCGAGTCCTCTCCTCAGTTTAAGCCCTAGAGAGCGAGGAGAGGCAAACTACTGCCTGAGGCCCAAGCCCAGCCTGTCTCCTGTTCTGTACCACCAGCGAGCTGAGCCTGGGATTTTAACGTGTTCAAATGGTTGAAAAAAAAATTCAAAAGAACAGTACTTCATGGCGTGAAAATTATATGAAATTCAAAGTTTAATGTCCATAAAGTTTTGAATGTTTTAATAAAAAATCCGTGGAAGTTTGTTTTCTCTCTTTGTTCTATATTATCTATATAATAATATATAAATAAATATATATATAGTATATATATATATATATATATATATATATATATATATATACATTTTTTTTTTTGCCTCTTGTCTCCCAAACCCAAAAATATTCACTATCACCATTTACAGAAAAAGTTTGCCCACGCTGCCCTATAGAAACTCTTACATAGTCATGCATACTCAGGAGACACCTACAAGAATATTTGTAATAGCAAATTATTGGAAACGAGCTGTTTCCCACTAGGAGAATGGATAAACAGTGGCGCGCAGTCATGTAAGGAACAGTATACAGCAGCAAGAATGGATGGATGGATGAATGAATGAAACTAGAATAACATATCAACATGGATAAATCTCAAAATATTGAAAGGAGGGGAGAAAGAAAGCTGCAGATGAATAAGTACATATAAAATCAGGCAAAATGATGTTGTGAAACAGTAGTGCTTAGGGATGCAGCCAAGTGTAGCGGAGTGTGAAGAAAGGCTGGAAAAGTTAACCCCAGGATCCAGGGCTCCTCTGGGGTAGGGGAAGGAAGGTGAGGAACTGCATTTGAACCACATGACACCTACCCTGGCTTCACCTGTATCCCTGATGTTTCATTCCCTAACAGAGCCACGGGCAACCAGGAGTTAATCATACGTGCAAACTTGCAAAGGCTCCTCATGCTCTCTGAGCCTTAGTCCTTCTCCCCGCTCTGTGGTGAGTAACTGAGATGCTCTCCAAGGGTTGTCCCAGGTGACTCCCTCCTTTCAGGATCAGGTGTAGCTATGGCGACAAAATCAAAACTAGTAGTGGCTTCCCTGGACCCCTTGAGAACCAGGATCCTCAGCATGGGAATAAAAGAGAAATGAGGTTGAGCAAAAATCCTGTGGTCCTGAATTTTTATTTAAGTATAAGTATGAACTTACAACGTGGTTTGTATTTTTAGAGATATAAACCTATTGCTAGCTCTGCTCACTGAAAAGACCTGGAAACAATGACCAACCCAGTGGCAGTGAGCACCCTTAGCTCTCAGACTTTGGTATCCAAATGTCATTTCACAGCAAAAGGACCCAGGGCTCTTTGGAGAAACGTCTGAGTCCAGGAGTTGGGCAGGAGATGTACAAAGATGAACATGGAACCCCTTGTCATACCAAACAGAGAGGAAGCAATCAGAGGTTTCAGGGTCAGGTCAGGACTCAGGAGCCAGCTTGAAGAGGTTCTGACTGAATAAAGACAGGAATTTGAGCATCAATAACAGTAATAATGTAATGGATTGAAATACTTAAAATATACTGAAATCAATGAGTTCATAATAATATGCTTTTAAAAAATCAGTCACTGCTGGGGAATTCTAAGGCACCAATTCATTATTCTAAGTAAAAATAAAGGCAAAGAGGGCTTCCCTGGTGGCACAGTGGTTAAGAATGCACCTGCCAACTCAGGGGACATGGGTTCGAGCCCTGGTCCGGGAAGATCCAACATGCCGCAAAGCAAATAAGCCCGTGCGCCACAACTATTGAGCCTGCGCTCTAGAGCCCGCGAGCCACAACTACTGAGCCCGTGTGCCTAGAGCCCATGCTCCACAACGAGAAGCCACCGCAATGAGAAGCCCATGCACCACAACAAAGAGTAGACCCCGCTCCCCGCAACTAGAGAAAGCCCGCACGCAGCAACGAAGACCCAATGCAGCCAAAAATAAATAAATAAATAAATAAAATTTTAAAAATAAAGGCAGGGCTTCCCTGGTGGCGCAGTGGTTGAGAATCCGCCTGCCAATGCAGGAGACACGGGTTCGATCCCTGGTCTGGGAAGATCCCACACGCCGCAGAGCAACTAAGCCCGTGCACCACAACTACTGAGCCTGTGCTCTACAGCCCGTGAGCCACAACTAGTGAGCCCACGTGCCGCAACTACTGAAGCCCATGTGCCTAGAGCCCATGCTCTGCAATGAGAAGCCACCGCAATGAGAAGCCCACGCACTCCAACGAAGAGTAGCCCACGCTCGCCACAACTAGAGAAAGCCCGTGCATGCAGCAGCGAAGACCCAACACAGCCAAAAATAAATAAATAAAGGCAAAGAAGTAAGCATCTATCCCCCCCACCTTTTTTTTTGGCTGTGCGGCATGCAGGATCTTAGTTCCCCAATCAGGGATCGGACCTGTGCCCCCTGCAGTGGAAGCACGGAGTCTTAACCACTGGACCACCAGGGAAGTCCCTATCCTGCTTTTCTTAAACTATATCACTGGTAGTCAAATAGTAGATAAGGGAAGTTTCTTTGTCTTTAACTTTTTTTTTAATTCATAGATTTATAGGAAGTTGCAAAAATAGTACAGAAAGGTCCCATGTACCCATGTTTCTCCCAGGGGTAACATTTTGCACAACTATAAAGCAGTATCACAACCAGGAAACTGACATTGGTACAATCCATAGACCTTGTTCAGATTACACCAGTTTTACATGCTGTCCTCTGTGTGTGTGTGTATGTCTGTGTGTTTAGTTCCATGCAGTTTTGTCCCAGGTATAGAGTCACACCACCACAGAAAAGTTTCTTTTTATAGAAGTATTCCAGTTGCCAAACAAGGAAGACTAGAATTGGAATATCTCCATTTTGCATGCTCTGATGAAATAATGGTTCTAAGTACTGAGTAACAGCCTTAACGGCTATTAATATCCCAAAGGGAGAGAACTCGACATCATGTGCCTCCTGATGAAAGAAGATAACATCTATGAAGTATTCTTACAACAACAACAAAAAATCATACCCACATCTGAGCAAGCCTCAAAAGTCAACTACCACGTGATATAGCACACTAATAGGATGAAGAACAAAGACCACAAGATCATCTCAATTAATGCATGAAAAGCGTTTGACAAAATTCAACATACTTTCATGATAAAAACATTCAACAAACTAGGAATAGAAGGAAACTATCTCAACATAATAAAAGCCACATATGAAAACACATACAGGGCTTCCCTGGTGGCGCAGTGGTTGAGAATCTGCCTGCTAATGCAGGGGACACGGGTTCGAGCCCTGGCCTGGGAAGATCCCACATGCCGCAGAGCGGCTGGGCCCGTGAGCCACAACTGCTGAGCCTGCGCGTCTGGAGCCTGTGCTCCGCAACGAGAGAGGCCCGCGCATCGCGATGAAGAGTGGCCCCCGCTTGCCACAACTGGAGAAAGCCCTCGCACAGAAACGAAGACCCAACACAGCCAAAATCAATCAATCAATCAATCAATCAAACATACGCATCTGATTCAAGATCCTCATTAAAAAAAAAAAAAAAAAAATGGTCCACATCAAAAAAAAAATATTTAAAAAAAAAAAAAAAAAAAAAGAAAACACATACACCACAGCTAACTTCATACTCAGTGATGAAAGACTGAGTTTTTCCTTTAGAAGAGGCCACAATGCCCACTCTTGCCTCTTCTATTAAACATAGTACTAGTAGTCTTAACCAGAGCAATTAAACAAAAATAAATAAATAGCATCCAAACTGGAAAGAAGTGAAATCATATCTGTTCTCAGATGACATGATCTTATGTAGAAAACCCTAAAGATTACACAAATACACACACCTGTTAGAACTAAGAAATGAATTCAGCCAAGTTGCAGGATACAAAATCAACACACAAAAATCAGTTGCATTTCTATACACGAATAATGAACAATCTGAAGAGAAAATTACAAAAACAATTCCACTTACAATAGCATCAAAAAGAATAAAATATTTAGGAGTAAACTTAACCAAGGAGGTGAAGGACTTGTACACCAAAAACTACAAAACATTGCTGAAAGAAGTTAAAGAGACAAATTAATGGAAAGACATCCTGTACTCATGAGTTAGAAGACTGAATAGCATTAAAATGTCCACACTACCCAAAGCAGTCTACTGATTCAATGTAATCCCTATCAAAATCCCAATGGCATATTTGCAAAGATGGGAAAAAAATCCTAAAATTTATATGGGATCTCAAGGGACCCTGAATAGCCAGAACAATCTTGAAAAAGAAGAACAACGTTGGAGGCCTCACACTTCCTGATTTCAAAACACATTCCATACAAAGCTACAGTAATCAAAATAGTGTGGTACTGGCATAAAGATAGACATATGGTCCAATGGAACAGAACAGAGAGGCCAGAAATAAACCCTCACGTATGTAGTCAAAAGATCTTCAACAAGGATGTCAAGACCACTCAATGGGGAAAGGACAGTCTCCTCAAATGGTACTGGGAAAACTGGATATCCAAATGCAAAAGAACGAAGTTAGACCCCTACCTTACATCATACACAAAACTGAAAACAGATTAAAGGTTCAAATGTAAGACCTAAAACTAAAAAACTCCTAGAAGAAAACAGAGAGAAGTTTCATGACATTGGATTTGGCAACAATTTCTTGGATATAACACCAAAAGCATAGGTAACAAAAGCAAAAGTAGAAAAGGGGACCACAGCAAACTTTAAAACTTCTGCACATTCAAGGGATGCCCCTTCTCTGCTGCTCAGGCAGCCTCACCCACACCCGCCAGGTCCCTACCCCACTGTGAGAGTCCTCGAGCCAGTTTCCCATCCCTCCACCTGCCTCAGCCTCATTCGGAGGCTCCCCAAAGTCAGCGAGCTAAGGGCTGCCCCCGGGAGTCCTAACCTGGAGATTCTCCACGCACAGGGACTTCTCAGAAGCAAAGTTCTCTCCTGTGACTGAATTTCAGTATCTCTTTCCTTCCTGGCACAAGTCCGGGCTCACCTGGTTCAGCGACTGGCCCCCCGACTTGTGCCTTTGCCATCAAAGTGAAGATTCCTATTTCCATTTGCCTTTTCACGTTATACACATCGGCTGGGATTGCCCAGTGAACCTGGCTAAAAGCAGAGCCATGGGGCCAAACAAGCAGTTGGGATTTAGCCATGGCTGCAGCTTGGGTCCTGGTGTTGGTGACTGTGATGCTGGACTTGGCCAGAGCAGGCCCTGTCCCCACGTCCAAGCCCACCACAACTGGGAAGGGCTGCCACATGGGCCGGTTCCAATCTCTGTCACCACGGGAGCTGGAGGGCTTCAAGAAAGCCAAGGATGCCTTAGAAGAGTCGCTCTCGCTGAAGAACTGGAGCTGCAGCCCTCACCACTTCCCCAGGACCCGGGACCTGAGGCAGCCGCAGGTGTGGGAGCGCCCTGTGGCCTTGGAGGCGGAGTTAGACCTGACGCTGAAGGTCCTGGGTGCTGTGGCAGACTCGTCCTCGGGGGTCATCCTGGACCAGCCGCTGCACACGCTGCGCCACATCCACTCCGAGCTTCAGGCTTGCATCCCGGCTCGGCCCACAGCAGAATCCCAGCCCCGGGCCGCCTCCACCACTGGCTGTGCCAGCTCCAGGAGGCCACACAGGAGGAATCCCAAGGCTGTCTCGAGGCCTCTGTCACATTCAACCTCTTCCGCCTCCTCATAAGGGACCTGAGAATTGTTGCCAGTGGAGACCTGCATATCTGAAAACCTGGACCCAGCCCCACCCCGTCTGGGACCCAGACCTTACTTATGCACTAAGCCCCAACCCTGCCTTAAGTTATTTCCTCTCACCCTTTATTTATGGAGCTGCAGAAGAAATGTTTATTTTTCTACTTTTGTACAACATATTCAAACAAACAGTAAGAAACTGGAAAAAAAAGAAGAGCCAGCTGCCAATTTTCAGGAGGTTGAGAGAACAGAGGAACTTGATAAACAACAGCAGGGGCTGCAATCAGCAAAATTTAGACTCGGGCAAACTAAAGGACAAACAATCTGATTTCTTCAACAAATACATTTCAAGGGAAAAAAAGAGAAAGAGAAAAGTGTCCTTTTCTATAGGGACAGCCTTTAGGATAAATGTGATTTAAAGATCTATCCATTGCAACAACGTGAGACCTTATTTGAGCCCCAATGCAAACACACAGTTTTAAAAGTATGCACTTATAAGACAACTGGACCTGCGAACAGTGACTGGATATTTGTTACAATTAAGAAACTGTTATAAAAATTTAGATGTGATCATGGTATTGTTTTAAAAGTCCTTGTCTTTTAGATACAGGTACTGAAATGTTCACAAATGAAACAGATGTCTGGAATTTGCTTCTAAGGAACTTAGGAGTGGGGGAAGTGGATGGACAGGTACAGAAAAAAGTCAGATTGGCCAGAAGTTGTTAACCGTTGAACTGTTGAAGTCCTGCGTTCGATGTACATGAGGCATCATTAGAGTCATCTCACTTCTTTTGTAAATAAAAAGTTTTCTAAAATGAGCAAATGGAAAAAATGTGGTTTAAGCAAGATAGAAGTTTACTTCTCGCATATAAAACTCTGAAGGTAGGTTGGGCAGGCCAGGTATGATGGCGGCTTCCTAAGCATCAGGGACCCAGCCTCTTCCAGCTACTAACTGCACCCCCCTTCACTTGGCCTCTGCCTCAGTGTCTCACATGGCTGCTCCACTCCAGCCAGCGCAGCCAGGGTGGGAAGAACAAGCTTCTTTCTTTGAAGGGCATGTCTTAGAAGCCACACACAGCATCTTTCCATCCTAGGGACCAGACATAACCGTATGACCATGCCCAGCTGCAGGAGAGGCTGGGAAAGGCGGTCTTTATTCTGGATGGCTAGATGTCTAAAACTCAAGGCTTCTATTACCAAGGGAGAAAGGGTGAGCAGAGATTGGGGTTCAATTGGCAATGTCGTGTGGGGTACAGAGCTGGCAGCAAGGCTAATGTTAATGTTGTACAGCTGGTGGGCCTGAGGATGTTTAAATATGCTTGTCATTTACATATACAAATTAAGCAATCTGCTCAGAGTCTCTGCTCCGCTTTAGATACAGGAGTGAGTGTCTGGCTTCCTTTGCTCTCCCAAGCTGGGTGTTCAGCTCTAGGAAGCTGCTGTTCCCAGGAGCCACGATGGCAGTGCCATTTCCTATGCTGTCACTAAAACCAAACCCAGCACCTGGGCCTTGGTCTGGTCCAAGGCCTGGATATTTGCTCGGCCAGTGAATGAGATGGAGAAAACCGTTCAGTCTCTTCCCCGACAGCTGAGTGGCTTCGTGGGGTCCAACCCTGCAGAGTGGTCAGCATGGTGGCACAGACACCCTACCAGCGCATAAAGACAGGATGTCCCAAACCACAGCTGCTCTTACACCACCCTTAAGATTTTTGCAAGACATTTTGCTTTTAAGTCAACCTTCATTATTTATTTATTATTTATTTTTATTGAAGTAGAGTTGATTTACAATGTTATATTAGTTTCAGGAAACTTCATTTTTAAAAACACCTTGAATTGATTTTTAAAGTAATCCCCAATCATTGGAAAAGTAGTATGGCCTGCCCTAAATAGAAGGTAACTGAAAACCTAAGATTCTGCCAGAGGTTCTCAGCCTGACTCCTGCTTTCTCTTTGTTAAAGACAAACTCGCATTACACTGACCAGGATCCTCCTTAGGGAATTTAAACGAATCAAAAAAATTTTAAACGGGATTAATTTTTTTCACAACGCCCTTCAATGTTATTTAATTCCTGTCAGTCACCACCAACAATCACTTCTCCTGGAGTCTGCAGTCTCACTCCTAGGAAACATGGCTGAACTCGGAACACCTTGGTTTCCCCATTGGTAAGATGGGGATCAGAGCAGGATTTATGTTATCTTCTAGGAGGATTGAGACAATTATATGAGATCATGAATGTAAAGTCTCAGCGTATAAAATGCCTGGCTCACAGTATAAGCACTCAAATGCTGGCTGTCATTTGTCAGTTTCATGGAGGAGAAAATATGAGTCCTGTCACTAAAGAACATGGCTTGAGCAAAAACAAACAAACAAACAAAAAACCAAAAAAAAAACACCAAAACACCCAAGCAACTGGAATTCCCTGGTGGCGCAGTGGTTAAGAATCCACCTGCCTGGTTAAGAATGCAGGGGACACGGGTTCAAGCCCTGGTCCAGGAAGATCCCACATGCCACGGAGCAGCTAGGCCCGTGTGCCACAACTACTGAGCCTGTGCTCTAGAGCCCATGTTCCGCAACAAAAAAAGCCACCGCAACGAGAAGCCTGCGCACTGCAACGAAGAGTAGCCCTCACTCACCGCAACTAAAGAAAGCCCGCGCGCAGCAATGAAGACCCAACACAGCCATAAATAAATAAATAAATAAATAAATAAATAAAATTTTCTTGAAGTTAAATTTAAAAAAAAACAAAAACCCCCAAGCAACCCAAACTTCAGAGCAGCAGGGAGGAGGAACATAAAACCCCAAACACTTCATTTAACAATGGAAGACACTTTATTTTTTTTTTAAATCATCTCTCAACATTTCAACTCTTGGTAGAAATCAAATGCAAAACATCTGCTTTTTTAAATTAGCGTGTATTTATCTCGGTCACAGCAACCTCATACAATAAGATACACAACGAGGAGGAGCATGGTCATAGCATTTCCTATTCCAGTCCACGAACACAGTATTTCCGTGATGATACACACACTGGCCTTTCTCTTCCAGGACAAGTTAGTTATTCCTACTTTTGTCTGCTGTGTAAGTTACGTGGCATCACGGTTGGTTAAAAGAGTTAGTGTAGTGCTAGAGCAGTCTGGAAATGGAAAACTAGAAAACTCAGGACTGGGACAGGCACGGACACTTCTGAAACGTGAAAAGGAAGAACATCAGAGATGAATGCCCCAGAATGGGTGGGTCTTAGTAATGAAGTTGGGTGAAATTCAGCTTTATATACACATTGAATATCTGCATGTGATCTACTAGATATATAGAAAAAGAGCCATAGAAGATTTTGAAAACCTTAAAATCACGCGACTGAGTTGGAAGAACATCAGCAAATTCACAGTGGCCTCAGGATTCAGCCAGATTTAAATTTGCTCAAGAGCTGAATACCTCCTTCTATCAGAAAACCCACTGCATGTAAATTCCTACAATATTCTGTACATCACAAACACTTATGGCTAAAATATACTGTTAGTTCACAAGGAAGCAGTTTTATTTTCAAATTCTTGCCCCACTCCTGCTCTGCACCCCAAAAGGAAATCCGGGGTCAGCAATTCACATGAGGAGTTTAAGAGGCCTTCGGGTTTAGAAGCGCTGAGGCTCAGCTAAGAATCTCAGGACACATCTGTCTGATGGGCACACGCCGGCTCCTGCCCCCTTTTAGTGCAAAAAGGTCACAAATGTTGCAGAGGAATCCTGGAAACAGGTGAAGAGAAGAGGACTGAGATGGAGGGGTGGTGGGAATCCCAAACGATTTTCCTTCTGAATTGAGACTCAAGAAGTTTGGAGTGCGAGGTTCACGCTCAGCAAGCGGCAAAGACCAGGCTGGAGATCCACAGGGTGAGGTTCCTGAATTGTCACTAGGTTGTCACAGTCTGCAGGCGCACAGACCTCTCGGTCCGGACTAACCCCCTAAGTGCACACTGGAGGTAGGTGTTAGAAATTTATTGTAGGGAAGACAGTGGCCCTCCACCAACTCAGGGGACATCGTCTCCGTTCCTCCTCTGCCCCTACAATCTCCACTCTACCCTCGGGCTGTGGCGAGTGGAGGATACAAGGTGGAAGGGCATGAGCCCCTCCCTTGGAAGACTAAAGAACCCGGGGCATTTTTATAAATAGCTACATCGTTAATGTTTTAACCACTTTGAAACACACAGCAAGTTGAATATTTATTTAAAAATAAATCTCAAAAATAATCTATTTACAGTAGAGTAAGAGAGGCACGTGCAAACAACAGAAAGGGGGTAAAAGTCAGTCCCAGTGTGGAAGGTCCACCCTTCAGAGCGCTAGAGCCAACTTCACAAACCCCAAGGCTGAACTGAGCTGTGGAGGCAACAGGATGACATTAAGCGAATCCTGGACTCGGGTCACCTTCGATACGTGGAGAGGCAGGGAAGTTGGGTGGGGGGATGCCACCAGGGATCCTCGTGTTTGGGAAAGGGTGGTGGAGGGATGAGCCAGTGGATGAGGCCCGGTGTGGCAGGAGGGCTCATTTCACAAGCCAACAGGCCTCTAGCTCACCACTCCAGGTGGGCGTTTGGAGGGGACCTGGAGGGCCCTTCCCAGTCCAAGTTGGCTTTGCCGTGGGAGCGGTCGGCATGGCAAGAGTCCCAGAGATAGAAATCCTCTTTGAGAGACAAAAACAAAAGAACGGAACAGGGAGTGATTAGCAAAAATGAATCTGAATGCAAGTGCCACCGTCTCTCTTGCCAGGTGGCAAAGCAGCCATCAGCTGACATATCTGAGTCGATAGGGGAACTCCCACGTGAGGCAGCCGGCCGCATGATCCCCCCGCCACAACCACGTGGTCAAGTGCAGGCCTCTGCTTCTGAGATCAACGCGTTAACATTTCTTCCCCAGGAAACCAGAAAGGTCAGTGGTGTAGCCCTTGTAGCAGGGAGGTGCAAGGCGAGTCTATCTGTACACGAGATGGGAGAACTGGGCGGACTTGTAGTTCAGCTGGTTGTTGGGCATGAACTTGTGCAGCTCGCTCTTTTTGCAGCAGGGGTCGTAATGGTAGGTGCTGAGGCAGGCGTCGCAGGAGGCTTTTGAACACTGGGTGCAGGTGTTGGCGGCCCCCGGGCGGTCACAGAAGCCACAGCGGGAGGCGGCTGCAGGGGAGGGCTTGGATTTCGAGTGGAGGTGCGGCGGCCGGTCGAGGCCCTGCGTCTGGCCTGCATACTTCTCCCGCAGAGATGACCCGTGGGCCAGGCTGTCGTGGGCGGAGGCCTTGCTGGGGAAGCCGCCGGGCTTGGAGGCTGGGGAGCAGACGAGCAGGCTGTCGCAGCGCTGGCAGAGGGAGGAGCTGCAGGACAGACCGCAGTTTTGGCACTTGGAGAGGGCGGACTCTTTGGCGGGGGGCGAGCGCTTGTGGTAGATGGGGTGGGCGTCACTTCTGACCAGCCAGATGTCTGGCCGCAGGGCATCCTGCCTCCGGTACGTGGCCCTGGGCTCCGAGTCTGTGTACAGATCCACATCCTCCTGAGTGGAGAAGTACGTGCCACGCAGCAAGCCAAGGCCATTGTTGGGGGAGGGGGACGGCAGGTCACCCGGGCTGCCGTGGGGGGAGCTGGACATGGCCAGGAGCGAGGGGGACGGGCGGATGATCTCGTCCTTGAGGTCGTCCCCCAAGTCTGCTGCCACAGGCTCCTTCCGCAGGCTCAGCGAGGCCTTCAGGGGCGGCTTCCGGCTCTCCCAGTAATTGTCGTAGGTGTCCACCGACCTTGAGGGCTTGGTCACACGGGGCTTGTAGTAGTCCTTGGCTGCCCGCTCGCTGGCCGACTTCTGGAGCACCACGCGGGCCATGGAGGTCGTCAGGTGCTCCCGGCCCTCGGCCCGCCGCCGCAGGGCGTCTGAGCAGCCATGCACGTCCTCCGCGCTGCTCCTGCGCTCGCTCACCACGTCCAGCTCAGAGTAGCCTTTGTCCTTGACTTGGGAGTGGATTTCCAGCATCTGTTCACACTCCACCTTGGCCAGAAAGAGCTCAAAGGAGACCATCTTCACTTGGAGGGTCTCTACCAGCTCTTTGAGCTTGTACGCAGTCCCCAACTCGGGCACGTAGCCCATGTAATTCAGGATGGCTCGGATGTCCTCTTCCAGTAATGTGGACTTGACATAATAAACAAAGGGGCCCGTGTAGGTCTAGGGGAAGGAAGGAGGGTAGAAAAAGAGAGGCGGGTTTTTCTCTCTGAGGCACACAACGCACGGAGCCTGCATCAGAGCGTATCCCATCAAGTCTGAACCGGAACACGCGGGGGAGGAAGGGGGAGTGATCTCCAGGGCGGCGTCTCAGCGCGGGAGGCAGAGGCTAATGCCTCCCAACAGCTCAGCGCGCAGGTCTGAGGGAAATGACACAGCGCTCCTTTCTTCAGCGTAGGGAACAAAGCCACTAGCTTTCTACATGGGGTGCAGTGGCTCTGCTCCTTGAGGAAGAGCAGGGCAAACGTGGGTGAAGAAAGGGGATCGGATTAGAGGCACAACAGCCATGAGCAATGAGAATACTCCTTTCTGGCATTTCTACAAAGGTGTGAAGCACACGTTAGGCTTAGCCTGACTTGGTGGAAACTCTCCTGAGCCATCGCTGCCTTTGGAATGATTCAGAATTCTCTGTCTCGAATTCATCCTCCTCCCTCCTGTTTTCCTCAGCTTGCGCGGACACCTTCAGCAGCCTCCTAATGGTCTCCCCCGCCGACTCTTGCCCCTCTACAATCCATCTCCCGTACAGCAAGCAGGAGTATTCTTTTCCAATGTAAACCTGATCCCGGCACTGCCTGCTTCCCAGCCCCCTTAGGATAAATTCCAGCCCTCTGCCCTGGGCTCCAAGGCCCTGCACAACCGGGTACTGCCCACCTTTCCAACCTCAGTTTCAGATGTGAGCTGCCAGGGGTGGGGAGCCAGTTAAGAGATGACACCAGGCAGAGGGGCCAGGTGGGGAGCCATGGGGGCAGTTCTGGTTGCTATCTCAAAGGCAGTGGGGAAGCCGGGGGGACCCGCGAGCAGAGGAAGGATGTGATTAGATGGGCACAAAACCTCTCAAGGTGGACTGGAAGGGGCGAGAAGGGAGAAGGGAGACCAGCGTGGCGAGCCCATCCCGAGACCTTACCTTGATGCTTCTGAATTCCTTCTTCCACGGGTAGAGGAAAAGGTTGACACCCACCGTTTCGAGCACACTGAAGGCACAGTGCAGAGCCCGCAGACTGGAGGAGCTCAGCGAGCGCAGGGAGCTCTCCACCACCTCATAGAACTGGATCAGCCGGAATCTATAAAAGGGATCCACCTTGTGCAGGCTGAGCAGGGTCGAGGCTGCCACCCGCAGGGACTCATCACTGCCAGGCCGCTGCTTGCTGGGGGTGGTGTCCACTTTGCCTTCGTGGAACTGCACGTACTTCCGAAATAAGTCATCCTTATATTTTGCATCCATTGAACTGGGCTTCCCCATCCGATCCGATCCAGGGACGGGGGCTACCTTATTTCCTCCATGGCTTCTGAGTTAGAGGCAGGGACATTGCTAAAAGCATTGACGTGTCGCCTGCCTGGACCAGCAGAATGCTCTGGAAGAGGAAGAATAAGCAGCACATCATTCCTTGAGATGGTCCACGTCCCAGCTTGCAGCTGCTGAGGCCAAACAAAAAACAGAGCTGTCCTGAGCTACACCGGGCACCACCAGCCCCTGGCCCTTTCTGCTCATTCAACACATTTAGTGAATAGGTGCACCACGTTGAAGTGGAAACAAGACAGATAAGGTCCTTGACTTTGCTGAGCTCACAAATGAAAAATACGATTGGGGCACCTAACTTGGTTTCATGGGGATGGGGGATGGTTAAAAAGCCCCTGAGAAAGTGACGGTTAGACCCAAAGGATGAGGCGTCGGCAGGGAGGAAGGCCCTGAGCTAACACTTTCAGCACTTACTACATGCCAGGTGCTTACATGGACTAACTCATTCCGTCTTCTTAAACAACTCCAGGAGATAGGCACTATTGTTATCCCCATTTTACAAATGTGAAAACTGAGACATGGAGACATCAAGAAACTTGCCCAAAGTTACAGGACTATTAAGAAGCAGAGCTGAGATCAGAGCCCAGGCAGGCTGGCTCCCAAGTCCGTCCCCTTAACCACCACACCCCGCTTTCCTGAGGCGGGAAGGAGCCTGGCATGTGAACACAAAGAAGGCTAGTGTGGCTGAAGCAGAGAGAGGAGGGGAGTCACAGGAGATGAAGCTGCCGGCATAAGCGGGATCCTGATCCCCAAGGTCTCAAAGAATCGTACATTTTATTCAAAGAGCCAAGTGAAGCCCCTGAACAGTTCAAAGCAAGGGGGAGAGGGACACGATCATATCTGCAATTTTTTTAAAAAGACCACTTTGGCTGCTGAGTCCTGGAGAGTGCCTTTATCCGTCTTTGGTTTTTTTGTCCGCGCTACATGTGGGATCTTAATTCCCAGACCAGGGATCGAACCCATGCCCCCTGCAGTGGAAGCGTGGAATCCTAACCATGGACCACCAGGGAATTCCATATCCGACTTTGTTTTTTTTTACAGTCCACTGTTGGGAGAGGAAAGGACATTCTGAGCCGGGACACACAGAATTTATACACTCTTGCTGTCTCCTTGGCCACTTGTTAGTAGAACATGCACAGATCCATCAGTATCCTTGGTGTTACGATGCTGGGAGCAAATCTGGATTCATGGAGGGACCTGCCAGGCCAGGGTAGGCAACACAGCATCGGGGTTACAAACAGATTGCAAAGCTGGACTGCCTGGGTGTGAACCCTGGATCTGCTTTTCTAGGTTACTTGGGCAAACTACTCAACCTGGGCCTCGGTTTTCTCATCTGAAAAAGGGGGTTAATAATAGCACTTATAGTCCAGAGCTGGTGGAAGGATTATATGCAATCAGTATAGAAAGCTCTTCAGAATGCCAGCTCAAAGTAAGCCCTTGATACACACAAGCAGACATTCCTGGTGTGTGAAGGTGCTAGACCCTCCAAGCATCCTCAAGGAGGTCAGATCAGAGTGATGCAAATAACTCCGACTCGGGGGTGGACATGCATTTTTACACTCGCCTGTCCTGCCTTTCCTGACCACAAGCTCATGGGTGCAGGGATTGCGACCAAATGACTCAATAAGGGTCACAATGCCAGAGCAGGTTACGTGCTTCATAAAGACCTGCTGCCTGAGTGAAGGGTGGGGTCCTGCTGGCTGTGGGAAATGATGAGGGACCAAAAAGAAGCCACAGTGGGATGGGACAAACCTGTGGAGTCCTTTAGCAGATCTGAGTTCAGCTCAGAAGTTCTAAGGGCCTACGAGCCTGGCAACTACCAGGAAGTCAATAAAATCACCCATGTCTCAATGAGCCACTCCTCTGGCTTCTCCACAGTTTTGGGGAGACACCCAGGGGTCTTAACTGTGGGGTGAGGGGTAAGACATGCAGGAGAATTAGGGACACAGAGAGGTCACCTTCTCCCACCCACTGCCCTGCCAAGGAAGCCCAAGGCTTCAGGAACAAATAGAACAAATAGGCCTGAGGAGCACACAAGGCAAACAAATCCACTTGGGATCAAATTTTACCTCCTGACCGTCTCTGTGGTCCTCAGAGCAGTCTTTCCCTTCCCTCTTAAGGTCCACCCACAAGGACCCTTCTGTCTGCTCCTCAAACACATCAAGCCCATTTCTACCTCAAGACCTTTTTTTTTTTTTTAAAGGCCAGGTAGCCTTTCTTTTTTTTTTTTTAATTCATTTATTTTTGGCTGCGTTGGGTCTTCGTTGCTGCGCGCGAGTTTCCTTTAGTTGCAGCAAGCAGGGGCTACTCTTCGTTGCGGTGCACGGGTTTCTCATCGCGGTGGTTTCTCTTGTTGCAGAGCTCGGGCTCTAGGCGCGCGGGCTTCAGTAGTTGTGGCTCGCTGGCTCTAGAGCGCAGGCTCAGTAGTTGTGGCGCACGGGCTTAGTTGCTCCGCGGCATGTGGGATCTTCCCAGACCAGGGCTCGAACCCGTGTCCCCTGCATTGGCAGGTGGATTCTCAACCACTGCACCACCAGGGAAGTCCCTACCTCGGGACCTCTGCACATGTTGTTCCTTCTGCATGTTCTTCCTTTGATTCCTCCCGTCGCTGGCTCACTCCCATCATTCAGGTCTCAGCTCAGATGTCATCCCTCCGAGGCTCTCCCTGACAACCTCAGCTCAGTAAATCCCACTTGCCCTGGCCCTCGTTATTGCGTTACCCTGGGGTAATCACCATTTGAAATTATGAACTTTATTCATTTACTAGCTTCCTCTCTTTGTCTCCCGCCAATACCCAGTAAGCTCCACAAAGGCAAGGACAGTGTCTGTTTTGTTCACCAAGATGCCTAACACAGCTCCTGGCACATAGTAGGTGTTTGATAAAACAGGCGAAATGATGCTTCAGTTTCTCATTTAGCTCTCCCCAGAATTCTGGGAGACCAGCGGGAGCGAGAAGAAGCCGAGGCTCCATGACACGACATGCTGTCTATAGCTCAGTGTTAGGAAAAGGTGGATCCCAGAGTCCACTGGCCTTATGACTTGAAACCTGTGTACCTCCCACCACCCCATGATTCCTGAGCTCAACAAGTATGCAGCACCTACCCTATGCCGGGCCCTAGGCTGGGTGCAGTGGGGGGAATGTGGGGTGGGTAGGGGACAGTAGGGAACAGAAGTTGAGAAGATATAGCTCTGCCCTGAATTCTACTTGAAAGGGCTTACTGCCCAGGATCAAAGTATGTATGTTCTCTTAAAAAATAAAACTGTATTGCAACCTGAGAGACGACATCACTGTCCTTGCTAAAAAAAACCCATATACATATACCATTTTTTTTTTTATCCAAAAGAAGCTTTCATCCAGCCTCTGGCCCCAGGGACTGTTTTTTAGTACACCTGAGAACAATTTAAACAGAGGGACATCAAGTCTTCTAAACACTGCTGTGATTTTTCTCCAAGGACGTCAGCCTTCAGCTAATAGAGACTGATTTTTTTTTTAAACAAAGTCAGCCGCCCTCAAGCTCAGCGTCTGCTGCTCTGTAATCACACCATAGTCCACACTCTTGTTTATGGCTGACAGATAAACAAGGAAAAGGGATCCAAATAGCCCAGTTGGTATTCAAAGTCCCAAAGTCAAGGATAGGAAACCCATCTAAGAAAAATCTTGAACCAACCTAGGTAGATGAGGAAACAGGTGAAAGAAAATGAATGCTAAAAGATAATTAAGGCAAGGAGAGAAGGAAACTAACAATTATTGAAGTCCTACTACGTGCTAAGCATTGGGCTTTCCACTTTAACTGCATCACCCAGTTTAATCCTCACAATTCTACGAGGAAACAAACCAAGGCTCAGCCATTAAACAACCTGCCCAACACAGCTTGAATGGGTCAGAGCTGGAATCTGAACTTGGGTTGACCGGCCCTGCAGCCTGTGCTTTTTCTCATTTATCTCACTCATTTATTGTTACCATTAGTACCATTCACCAAGGGATTAGTACATGAGGGCCCTTTGCTAAGTGCTCCGTGAAAATCAACGAAATCCACACGACAACTCCAGGGTTAAAAAAGAAAAAACTGAGGCTCAGGGGGGCCAAGTCGCTTGCCCTACATCACAAGGCTAGGAAGAAGTGCCTCTGAGATCTGAACCTAGGTCTGAGGCCAAAACCCTGACTCAAGCTCTGAGCTGTGCTGCTTTTAGGCAAAGCTGTCCTGCTGCTGGACAGCTCTTCTTGAAAGGGCTCAACTAAGTCAGAATGCCCTATGGCAGGGCCAGCAGAGTTGAGTTCTAAAAATTCCTGTAGTAGCAAAATTCACCTCTTCTCACACAGAATGGGGCTGGAAGAGCCACAAATCTATTTATGACGTAAGCTCAAGGGCCAAGAGGAGAGGCTGACCAGAGCCGGGCCAGTGGTAGAGCAGCTGACATCATCCCTCCTGAATTCATTCCTGAGAATACAGGCTGCATTGTAGCTGGTGTCTCTTCTGAGCATAGAGCCAGCAATTTATTCCTAGCACTCTGCAAAAACAACAAAAAACACACTCTCTGCAAAAACAGTGTGGTTACAGGAGACCAAGACAGCCCGGTGACAGAAGCTGTTAATTTCTCCAAGCAACCCAAGGATTGGAACGCCAAGAGGTGCCAGTGTGGCGGAGAGAAAAAAAAAAATGGCACCGTGAACATCCCTAACAGAATCAGACGGGTGCCCAGAGCCAACAGGCCTGGTCAGCACTTCCTGCACTCACAATCTGGGCCCCCTTTGAAAAGCAAAGCAATGAAGAGAGAGATATTGCAGTCAGGGAGGTGGTGGCTTTTTAATTATTATTTTTTAAACATCTCAAAGGAAAGCTATATCTGTTTAAAACCTCACTAAACGGAACTGAAATGATTCTGGATAGCAAAGCATGAGCTTGGCTTTACCTCAGCTGGCCCATTCAAGCAGAAACATTCCCCAAGCAGCATTTGAAGGCGCCCCCTCCCTGCACAGACAGAAGCTATTTTGGGCCCGGCATCGCCCCAGTCCACAGGTTTATGTATCCCTGGTCTAGCTTCAAGCGGCTCAGAGTTCCCCTGGCCTCCAAACAGCAGCAAGGGGAGCGCAGATCAACCCCCTCCACCTCCGCACCCCACTCCTCTGCATTCATCCCCAGCCCGAGGCCCCTGAGACACATCCTAGGCAACCTTCCACTGGCTGTGAAGCACCAGAGGGTCCCCACACCCCAACCCAGTTCCAGAGAAATTCAGAGAGAGGGTTTCCAAACCTCTGAAAATAACCTCAGCGATGCTGAAATTGGGCTTCCCCAGTGGCAGCTGCGACTCGCAGAGGGGCTCTGAAGCAAGGAGGTTCCCCTCCCTGCAGGGGACAGAAGCTGGCGACTGCTATTCCCAGCCTGATAATTCCAACAGCCTCTGAGTGCGACATCAGTTGTGAAAAACACCCTAGTCCCAAACTCGGGCCCTCCCCACGGGTCCGTGAATGAATTAACAGCAGCTATCATTTATTGGACGCCTGCTGTATGCCAGAGACTGTGCTTCGCATGCGTCTCACTTCATCCCCACCACGGCCCTAGTAGGCAGGTTCACTCCCCATTTAACTAATCAGGCAACTGAGGCTCAGAGACGAAGTGACTTGCCCAAGGTCACACAGTGAGTACAAACCCCAGTATGCCGCCAGAGCGTGAGCTGGGGACCACTACGCGGTAACTGCCTCACGGTGGAATCGGGGTGTCCTCCTGCCGTGTTACTCGCTGTAGAGGGGGTGCTCCTCCTGAGCTGCCCTGAGCCACCCTGGGGGAGTGGGGATCCTGAGAATTAAATAGGCCCCCGGAGCGCCGAAAAGACGGGCCCGCCCGTCGCCCCCGCAGGCCGCGAAGGGACCCCGCTCCCGGGCCGGCCGGGCCCCGCCGAACCGGGGGCTCCCCCTCCGCCGGGGAAAGCCCCAGAGGCCTTTTCCGCCCGCGGCCGCCCCGCACTCACCCCGGCACTGCCGCCGAGGACGCCCCGGCCGAGGGGAGCAAGAAGGAGCCGCGGCCGCCGCCGGAGCCAGGCCCCGCTGGGCTCTCGCAGCTCCGGCCGGCAGCAGGAGACAGAGACCAGTGCCCCGGGGCCGCGGCGACCCGGAAACACTCAACCAGGAAGTGACGTCTCTCGGAGGCGGGTGCAAAGGGAGGCCGGGCCGCGGCTACGCCCTGGGCTGGGGAGAGGCCGTTGCTCGCTGGCGGCGGAGGAAGAAGCGGGAGGCAGAAGAGTGAGCAGAGAGGCCGCGGAGTCCCGCTTTGGGGCCTGAAGGCCCACTGCCACTGCCGGGGCTGGGACCCGGAAATAAATGGGCCGGAAGTGACGCACGCCCTCGGTCACAGGATGGCGGCTGGCCGGGTTGTCATGGGAACCGGTCTGTAGTCTGGAGATCGTAGCTCTGAGCTGCGATCTCAGACTGAGCGACCCGCGGCCTCCTCCTCCCCTTGTCGAGATGATCTGCGGGCTGAGCTCCCGACCGCGCCTGACCAGAAGCTGACAGTTGGCTCCCTCACCCCCATTTTACAGGTGGAAATACCAGAGGCTTAGAAAGAGCAAGTGAGGTGCCCAGTATCACGTGAGCCTGGATCCAGACTTGAGAGGACTGTTGATGTTACAGGCTATGTTTAGTAAGGGTTCCAGCTTTGCCTTTGCCACTTACCAGCTGCATGACCTTAGGCTAGTTAACTTCTCTGAGCCTCAGCTTTTTCACCCGTAAAATGCAATAATAATATACCGCCTCCTGAGATTCATGTGAGAATGAAGTGAGTATGGAAACAGCTTATTACAGTAGTTGGCTTATAGTAATAATCTAAATACACTTTGTTTTTAAAATCTGGTTAAGTTGGGAATTACCTGGCGGTCTAGTGGTTAGGACTCAGCGCTTTCACTGCCGTCGGCCGGGGTTCAATCCCTGGTGGGGGAACTAAGATCCTGCAAGCCCTGCCGCGGGGCCAGAAATAAATAAATAAATAAATAAATAATAAAATAAAATCTGGTTAAATTAAAGGAAATGACTCCTCTCAGCCCTCATCTTCCTTGAATGGAAACCAGGGTTGGGGAAGACCAAACCAAATATTGCCTCCTTGCTTTGTGACCTCACCAGACACCTGCAGTGTAAACTACACTGGCATAAATTCTGGTGGCTTGTCACTTCACTTCATAGATTTGCCTCCCACCCACCACATTGACCGTGAACTCCGCTTTTGTGATTCACCACTCACTGAATCCCTAGTGCTTGCAAAGTGCCTAGCACATACTCAAGACTTTGTTGAACATATTTACCATTGAA
Organism: Balaenoptera acutorostrata; assembly: GCF_949987535.1. Lineage (NCBI taxonomy): Eukaryota > Metazoa > Chordata > Mammalia > Artiodactyla > Balaenopteridae > Balaenoptera > Balaenoptera acutorostrata. The sequence continues at coordinate 78,445,121 of NC_080078.1, forward strand.
CCGCTCATTCTCTCTATCTTACCCCCAGACATTTATTGAAGACTCAGAGCCCACTCCATGCCAAGTTCTCTTTCTCCAACATGGTCTTGGCTCTCTGTACCTACCATACTCTTCTTCCCCTCTGGCCTCTATGCCTCTATATGCTGTTCCCTGGGTTTGAATGTTCTTCCTTTCGCCTCTTCCCTTCCTTGTTTTCTTGGCTTCCAGCCCCAGCTCAGTCCTCACATCCTTTCTGAAGCTTTCTCTGATTTCTCCAGGCAAAGACCCACATTCCTCTGTTTTCCCACCCCATAACACTGTCTTTCATAATTTTATCTCAGCTCTTACCATAAATAAGTATATATACATATATATACATATATATATATATATATGCTTAAACCTGACACCCCCCACAAGACCTGGAGCTTCTTATTTATCTCTGTTTCCTGTGAGCTCTGCACATGATCAGGAGGTACCCAACAGATGTTGCTTGATTGCAGGATTCTCTCACAGCCTTGGAGTCCCCAGCTAAAGTCAGTGGGTCGTCTCAGGAGTCAATGACATAATACATGGGAGAGCATTTGGAGAACCAGCAACCAGCTATTCAAACAGCAGCAATTACTATATTTAGCTGTTGCTGTCTGAGCATCACTTAAGGTCTTTGTATACTTCAGCTGTTATCAGCTCCTGTTTAAGCTCCTCTCTTAATCACCTGTAAGGTGATGGTGTTTACAGGAATTCCAGCTGAGAAAAACTGTCCTACCCAAACCCTCTGCCTTTGCAACAACTCAAAACTGTCCTTTGGAAACTGTTACAAGACTGCATGAGGCTGCTAATAAGTCCCTTCCAGCTCTGTGGTTCTGTGATAGCAAAAAAGAAAACAGATTTTTAAGAAGGTTTTACCAGTAGGAAACCCTGGCCATTGATTCTCGGTGACATTTCATATCAGAAAAATACCAAAGTCTCTGAAAGGAGACATGTTTCTCATCTTTTAGACAGGGCTGGAGGTCTGAGAGTTCTCTGCTTGGTGACATGGAATCACGGGAGCATCCTTTTCAGCTTTTATTACATAATGATTAGCAGATTATGTAACAGTCATGTAACAATGATTAGGCACCTCTACTTTCTAAAAGCCAGCAACATGAACCATCTACCTACTTCTTTCTATTTTTTAGTGTTTTTTTTTAAATCACAGAAGTAATGCATGAATTCTAATGACACAGACGTGTAGAGCAAAAAATGAAAAAAAAAAAAGCAAGCCTATGACCCATCAATTTGATTTCTTGGAATCTACCAGAGAAAAAGCATAAGTGCACAAAGAGACCTGTTGCATCATTGTTTGTAATGCAAAAACAAAACCCAGAAACGTTCTAATTGTCCATCAATAAGGGAATGGTGTAGCCATACTAATGACTACTATGTATCACTTAAAAAGGATAATGTAAACCTACATAACTCTGCAAGACATATTTTGGAAGGAAAAAAGAGACATACCCTGAAATGGAAAACAAAACATCAACTGATACTATATATTTTCTAAGGGTGCGTATGTATGTATGCATATGTATGAAGCCAACTGTGGACAATAATGCAAATACAGATCATGTTTTTTACATCATTCTACGAATACATATTATATGATTTTTATTAATATCTTTCTCCCCTAGAAGTCAGTTAGCTCTGTGAGGACAAAACTAGTATACCTGTTTTGCTCACAATTATATTACTACTACCTGCCATACTACACTACTACTAGTAGCACACCCATTAGAGAGTTCAACAGCATTTGTTTCCAACTGAAATTTTCATTGAATACCTACAATGTGCCAGGATTGCTGTTCGATTTAAGGGGCAAAGACAGACACAAGCAAGACAGATACAGCCCTTGCCCTCAAGGAGCATACAGCCTCCTTATCAGAAAGAGAATATTAAGGGACTTCCCTGCTGGCACAGTGGTTAAGACTCCACACTCCCAATGCAGGGGGCCCGGGTTCGATCCCTGGTCAGGGAACTAGATCCCACATGCATGTCGCAACTAAAAGTTCGCATGCCACAACTAAGGAGCCCGCCTGCCGCAACTAAGACCTGGCACAGCCAAATAAATAAAATAAATAACTATTTTTAAAAAGAGAGAATATTGGGCTTCCCTGGTGGCGCAGTGGTTGAGAATCTGCCTGCCAATGCAGGGGACACAGGTTCGAGCCCTGGTCTGGGAAGATCCCACGTGCTGCGGAGCAGCTGAGCCCGTGAGCCACAATTACTGAGCCTGCGCGTCTGGAGCCTGTGCTCCGCAACAAGAGAGGCCGCGATAGTAAGAGGCCCGCGCACCGCAATGAAGAGTGGCCCCGCTTGCCACAACTAGAGAAAGCCCTCGCACAGAAACGAAGACCCAACACAGCCATAAATAAATAAATAAATACTTAAAAAAAAAAAAAAGACTACATTCTTTAAAAAAAAAAAAGAGAGAGAATATTAATAAATTAGGAGTAGGATGAACTAAAAACCAGTAATTCAGGATAGAAGGTGGCAAACGTTATGAGAGGGATAGAGAGCTTAGAGAATGGAGAAGTGACATCTGAGACGGCAAATTGGGGACAGCCTCAAGGAGGAGGTGGCATTTGCACTGGGCTTTGAGTGACTTGGACATGTAAGCATGTCCAGCTTTCCTTCCAGCTAGAGGGAAGAAAGCAATAAAAAGTAAGGACTGGAAATTAAAACTCAACTGCCTACAAACATATAAGGTAGGCATAACTTGTACTAGAGTACTATCATCTCATACTATATAGTACCAGAAATTAGTAGTAATGTAATACAACATAGTACCTGGCTCACAGTAGGCATTCAATAAATACCTTAGTGAGAAAACAAAAATTATTGAACCCCTACCATCCTCCAGCTGATTGTTGCCAATTTCCCAGATGATCATGATCAGATATTCAGGTTTCTGAAGAGGAGCTGAAAGTCCAGATTTTTAAGTGAAATTTTGCAATTATAAACACTATATGTAGATATACTTCCTAGTTCTGTCTACTGAGGGAGCCTATGAGAAATGACACCGCTGTTAGAAAAAAAGGGGGGGGGGGGGAGGGGGGAATTCCCTGGCGGTCCAGGGATTAGGACTCCCTGGTCCCACTGCAGGGGGCAGAGGTTCCATCCCTGGTTGGGGAGCTAAGATCCCACAAGCCATGCAGTATGGCAAAAAAAAAAAAAGAAAGAAAGAAAAAAATGACACCGCTGTGGCAATAAGCACTGAGCACCCATATCTTGCTTTCTAAATACCATTCTCCACTAAAATGAACCAAGCCTTGGAGAAACAACTGATTGTCAGAACTGGGGCAGGGAAATTACAATGTGAGGCTGGCACATTTTATTAAGCCGGAAAGTAAGGAAGTGCCAAAAGAATGATGGGACTTGTGAAAAGAAGCCAAAAGGCCTGAGTTCAGATCCCAGTTCTGCCACTTTCCAACTATATGTGACTTTGGACAAGCTAGTTACCTTGCTGGGCCTCAGTTTCCTTATCAGCAAAATGGGGTTAATAGAACTAACTACCCCCAAGGATTGAATGAGCTAATACAGGTGCCCGTGCAGAGTGATAGTTCAACACAAGCTAGCTAGGATTATTCTTGACTCAGACTCATGGGGCTTGCTAGGCTGGGGTGTACAGTAGGCCTCAGATGTTTGGGCAACATGGTTGTGCTTGATGTCTTTCTGCTCAATCCTGGGCACCTTGCATTTATGCTGCTCAGAAGAGTAGAATTTATAATATCCAGAATATATAAAGAACCCCTAAAAAAAAAAAGAACTCCTACAATTCAACAACAAAAAGACAACTCAATTTAGGGACTTCCCTGGCGGTCCAGTGGTTAAGACTCTGAGCTTCCACTGCAGGGGGCACAGGTTTGATCCCTGGTTGGGGAACTAAGATCCCACATGATGCAGGGCGTGGACAAAAAAAAAAGACAACCCAATTTAAAAAATGGACAAAAGACTGGAATATATATTTGGACTAGATATTTCTCCAAAGAAGACAGACAAATGGCCAATAAGCACATGAAAAGACACTCAACATCATTAGCCATTAGGGAATGCAAATCAAAACCACAATGAGATACAACTTCACACCTACTAGGATGGCTATAATTAAAAAGAAAAGAAAAGAAAAGAAAAATAACAAATGTTGGCAAGGATGTGGAGAAACTGGAAAACTTGTACATTGCTGGTTGGAACAAAAAATGGTGCAGCTGCTGTGGAAAACAGTTTGGTAGTTCTTGAAAAGTTAAAAAGAATTACCATGTGACCTAGCAATTCTAGTCCTAGGTATATACCCAAAATAATTGAAAACATGGACTTGAGCAGAATATTGTACAACAATATTCATAGCAGTATTATTCACAATAGCCAAAAGGTGAAAACAACCCGTGTCCATCAACAGATGAGTGGATATACAAAATATGGTATATCCACACAATGGAATATTATTCAGCCGTAAAAAGGAATGAAGTTTAGACGCATGCTATACCATGGATTAACCTTGAAAACATTATGCTAAGTGAAAGAAGCCAGTCACAAAAGGACAAATATTATGTGATTGCACTTACATGAAATGCCTATTATAGGCAAATTCAAAGAGACAGGGACTTCCCTGGTGGCGCAGTGGTTGAGAGTCTGCCTGCCAATGCAGGGGACATGGGTTCAATCCCTTGTCTGGGAAGATCCCACATGCCACAGAGCAACTAAGCCCGTGCACCACAGCTACTGAGCCCACGCTCTAAAGTCCGCGTGCCGCAACTACTGAGGCCATGTGCTGCAATTACTGAAGCCCGTGTGGCTAGAGCCCGTGCTCTGCAACAAGAGAAGCCACCGCAATAAGCCTGCATACCACAATGAAGAGTAACCCCTGCTCGCCGCAACTACAGAAAGCCCGTGCACAGCAACGAAGACCCAACGCAGCCAAAAAAAAAAAAACAAAACAAAACAACCAAAGGACAGAAAGTAGATTAGACATCACCAGGAGCAACCATAATATCCATTTTTCAGTTTTAGTTCTTATCGGATCTTGCTGACCCTTGATATAATACAAATTGTAAAATGCTGTGCAAAAGCAATGAGCTGGTGGAGTAACTGATGAACTGCAATTTTCTGGAAGCAGCCTTTTTACGTGGTCATCCCCTGCGTCTTTCCTGTTTATATCCAAATCATTCTCTGCCATAATTTCAACACCTATCAGGATACCTGACACCTAGAAGTTATTGGTTAAATAGACATTTATTTATTTATTATTAATTTACTTATTTATTTTTGGCTGCGTTGGGTCTTCGTCGCTGTGCACGGGCTTTCTCTAGTTGTGGCGAGCGGGGGCTACTCTTCGTTGTGGTGCGCGGGCTTCTCACTGCAGTGGCTTCTTTTGTTGCGGAGCATGGGTTCTAGGCGCACAGGCTTCAGTAGTTGTGGCACGTGGGCTCTAGAGCGCAGGCTCAGTAGTTGTGGCGCACGGGCTTAGTTGCTCCGCGGCATGTGGGATCTTCCCGGACCAAGGCTCGAACCCCTGTCCCCTGCATTGGCACGCGGATTCTTAACCACCGTGCTACCAGGGAAGTCCCTAAATAGACATTTACATGTCAGTGTCACTCATGTTAAAACTCCTTGCAAAAAAAAATAAAATAAAAACTCCTTGCAATCCGAGACTATGTCCTTTTTTTTCCCCCAGTCTTTTTCTTTTTCTTTTTGGTTTTTACTTCCATGCTAAGTACAGTAAGCCATAGAGGTAGGGGCAGTAAACATTTAAGGAACTGTAAAGAGCAAGGGAAGCCACGATCACCTAGTTGAGCCAGGCCAGGTGAGCCTGTGAGATACTCCTACGCCCCCTAGTGGTGCAGATGGGAATTCCTCCCGGCTCTCTTACCAGTTTGGCAATTTTTTTTTTTTTTTAAAGATTTAATTTTATTTATTTTTGGGCCTTCGTCGCTGCACACGGGCTTTCTCTAGTTGCGGTGAGGGGGGCTACTCTTCATTGCGGTGCAGGGGCTTCTCATTGCAGTGGCTTCTCTTGTTGCGGAGCACAGGCTCTAGGGTTCACGGGCTTCAGTAGTTGCGGCACGTGGGCTCAGTAGTTGTGGCTCGCGGGCTCTAGAGAGCAGGCTCAGTAGCTGTGGCGCACGGGCTTAGTTGCTCCGCGGCATGTGGCATCTTCCTGGACCAGGGATCGAACCTGTGTCCCCTGCATTGGCAGGCGGATTCCTAACCACTGCGGCGCCTGGGAAGTCCCCAGTTTGGCAATCCTGAAGAACTGGATGAAATTATCTACCCATAAATTAATAAATGTAGAAATGCATAATGGTGTAAATTCTTCCTACTTTAGATAAGCATAGTAATAAATTTTAAATGTGACCTGAGGCTGAGAGGACTCTGAGGGTTTCTTGATTTGAGGGCTGGTGTCATGTCTAATTCATCTCAACTATTCTCCCACAGGGCCTAATGCGCCATTGTTTATTTTTTTTACTTAAAAAGTAATGCATGAACTTGATAGAAAAGTTTAGACAATACAATAGGGAAGAGAATGACAAGTAAGTCTTGCTCCAGGCCCAGAACCTAGGCCCCAGGCCCTCAGTTTCACTTCCTGATAATAGCCACTTGTACTGGATTCTCTGGAATCCTTCCAGTAGGGTAATCAACTCATCCTGCTCTGCCTGGGACTTTCCCAGCTTTAGCACTGAAAGCCTCACATCCTGGGAAACCCCTCAGCCCCAGGAAAATTGGGATAGTTGGTCACCCTACCTCCCAGAGACATCTATTCATCATACACAAACATATACACATATTAGTTGCATTACTCAGCATCCTGGTGTTATTTTAATCAAAACTATATTTCAAACATCATTCCTTATCAGCTGTATATTCATTTAACAAATACTTATGGAGTTACCTACCATGCTCTAGGTACTGTTTTAGAAGCTGAATATACAGTAGTAAACAAAATGGGCAAAAATCCCTTTCCTCATGGAGTTAACATACCAGTAATTGTATCTGTTGTATTAATCACTTTGCTATTATGACCAATGCTGTCCTGGACATTTGTGTGTATGTATCTTTCCTACATGTCAGTGTGAGTTGGTCTATAGCAGCACCGTCCACAGAACTTTCTGTGATGACGGAAATGTCCTCTATCTGCTGTGTCCAGTATGTAACCACTAGCTACGTGGGCTATTGAGCTCTAAAAATATGACTAGTGAGCCTGAAGAATTGAATTTTTAATTTTGTTTTTTAATTTAAATTTTTAAATGTAAATAGCCACAGTTTTGGATGATGCAGGTCTGTGGGAGAAAGTCCTAAAAATAGAAAAGATAAATCAAAAGATGTGTGCTCTTGTAAATTGGATAATTATAGGCAAATCGCCCACGAAGAGGTTGTATTAGTTATCCGTTGCTGTATAACAAAAGACCACAAGCTTAGCAGCTTAAGCAACACACACTATGTCACAGTTTCTGTGGGCAAGAAGTGTGGGCATGGCGGGACTGGATCATGGCATAACAGAAGATTACAGGAACAGATTTCCCATTGATTTTCCTTAGGATCACTATTTAGTTGAATAATTTTTTAAACCATCTGTCGCCACCCACCTACCTCACTGCCTATTAGAGACCACGTCTTTCTCCCTCACACCATATCCCCGGCACCGGAGGGCCCAGCACACAGTAGGCCCACAGGGACTCTTTGTTGCCTGAATGAATGAGTCTCCCTTGGCAGTAAAAATCAAGTTTGCGAAGCCTTTGAGCAGGACCCTTCCCCACTCCAGGCTCTCATCAGAACCCCAAGAGGGTCTTAGATGATGTAGGCCATCTGAGAGAGGCTGCCAAAAACTAAAGAGGAAGAGATGATTGTGGGAAACATTTTCCTCAAGAACGTTAAGGGAAAATGGGAGGAGAAAGATCCATTCATTTGACACACATTATTAGGTTGATTGTTTTTGAAAAACAGCCAGTGTGATTGTGGGGAATGAGGAGGGCTGGCAATACATTTGCAAGCTAAGAAAGGGAGAGTGGGGACATTTTCACGGAGAATGCCCAGAAAAAATAGGAAGGGATATTGCACATATAGTCTAGTCTCAGCATTGACTGGGGCTGGGGTTGGGGGCCGGGGAGGGGGCGGCGTATAATGTAGGTTAGTGGTTCTCAAAGTACAGTCCTGTCCAGCAGTGGCTGCATCACCTGGAAAAAATGTTAGAAATGCAAATCCTCAGGCCACACCCTAGATTTACTGACCTGCTGAATCAGGAACTCTGGGGGTCTACCCCAGCAACTCTTGTTTTCAGAAGCCCTCCGGGTGACTCTGATGCACGTAAGAGTTTGAGAACGACTGGCACTCTTAAATGCACAGGTACCAAAGCCAGACTGCATGGGTTCAAATCCTGACTCCGGTTTTCCATCTGTGTTAAAAGGTAATTTAATCTCTCTGTACTTCGATTTGCATAGTTGTAAAATGTGAGTAGTAGAACCTAAGTCATAGCTTGCTCTGAGGATTCATTCATGTAAAGTGCTTAGAATAATAAGCATACAAAAAGTTCACTATTAATATAGTATTATTTCAATCCTGTCCTCCTGTCTCTGTGACTAAGTGTACGAGCTCATGGAAAGTTCATTTCAAGAGCCCAAACTGGAGGCACTCAGTGGATTTGAAGCCCGGGTCTGGGACTCCCCTGCCCTCACCGTCTTCCCCGCTCTCAGCACAGGGTCTGGTGGCAGCTACAAAGCCAACACAAAGGCTTATAAATACCCACAACACACCTCTGCCCCCACTAAAGCACCCCCATCCCTGGAGAGGAGAAAGGGCACTTTTGGCTGGGAAGAGGTCAGATGCACAGGTGCCTGGCATAGGAACAAGAAAAAGAAATGGTAAAACGTAAGCATTGGCCCTCTAGGGTTGCTGCCTACCCGCCAGGTTATTCGTTTGTGAAAAGATGCCCACATGGCAAGCTAAAAATAATCCTCCTGCTGCCAGCAGGTCAAGCAAAATCAACCCAGAGGACTGAGAATGGGACAAATGAGGCGCAAATTTGCATTCAGTTTATCTGGCTTAGTAAACATGGTTTATTTGTCCTGTGCAGACTCCTTACTGTGAGGGCTTTGTGGCCTTTCAGGGTGGAGTTTAATTGATCATTGACTTTCCTGGTTAAGAAAACCACACAGACTTGTTAGCAGAGCCTGCCTTTTAAAAAGATGTAGCTTTTGTTAAGTGGGCTATATACAAGAGCCAATTTGGTGCAGTGAAAAGTGGAGAAATTTGAGATTCAAAACATCTGGGTTCTAGGCCTGCTCCTTTCAAGACTGAGGTTTAGTCTCTCTCTTCAAACCCGAGGCTCCCCATCTTATACAGAGCTGGAGCTGGACCCCATGGCCAGGAGGCATGTGGACACAATTTTAAATAGTTTGACTCTAAGGGAGACAGAGATTACTTCTGCTTTCACTAGGAAGTCTCAGTGTGGTGGTAGTCTGTCTTCAGCACCTCTCTAATCATGCTTAATCTCCCTTTTCAGCGGCAACAGTATCCAGCATGACTTTATAAGATTGTATTGTTTCCATTGTATTTTTCCAGTGTCCTGTAGAAATGTGATACTGATTTTCTATTTGTAGCTTGGGAGTGATAACAGATCTCCCTTTAAAATTTGTTTGCTGAAGTTTAAAGAAAGAACAACTCGATTGAAGAGAAAGATTCAGTAATAGTGCATAAGTAAATATTAAGTAATAGTAATAACTATTTAAATTTGGGAAACAGTGGCTGAAGCACAAAGCCTGTTCCACAAAGCCAGTCTCTGGATCTGGGTCCACATTTTCCAGATTTCCCTCCCTCCCTCCCTCCCTTCAGAGAGGCCAGGAGGCGCGGCCCACCCGCTAGCCCCGCCCCCAGCCCGACGCACGTTCCATAAGCCACGCCCCTAGCTCCGCCCCTCGTGCTCCTCCTTCTAGGCCGCCGTTGCCCTGCGCTCAACGGCGGCAAGATGGCGGCGCAACTGCAGGACCGTGATGGTGGTTCGCAGCTGGCAGGGCCCGCGGCGGAGGCCGACCCCCTGGGCCGCTTCACGTGTCCCGTCTGCCTAGAGGTGTACGAGAAGCCCGTGCAGGTGCCCTGTGGACACGTGTAAGTGGAGGGTCAGGGACCGGTCGGGGGGGCGCCTGACTGGGAGGAAAATGGAGCCGAGGAGCGAGGCCTCGGCAGGGAGGGTCTCGAGGCGGGAGCGAGAGGACATGGAGTTCCTGGAGGCCCGTGGAAGTTGGCGGGGTGGTCTTCTCTTCCGCCCTGCTTACACCCAAGTGTCCCGCTCTTCTGTTGAGCGCCTGCTGTGTTACAGGTCGGCTGCCAGGCTCCTTCCCACGCGCGATGGTGGAGTCGCACCCTGCTGGGGGTTTGGTAGGATCTAAAGTCGGCTCTTGGGGAGCCAGTTTCCCTTAAATAGTCTGTACGTGGCCCCTGAAGTACGCTGTGTATGGCGTCATGTGTCCAGCTGTGCCAAGTAATGCTAATGTTCACTACAGTCGGGGAAACGCCGGACTAGACCAAAAGAACAAAAGGGAAGTCTTGATGTAGATCTGACCAGTCTGCCCTTCACTGTGAAAGAGGTGGGGAGTTGGCAGATAGGGATTGTTAGCATTCCTACTTGGGGACGAGGTTTGTTGCACTGTATTTGAAATTATAAAGCCTCCATATTGCTAATAGACTGCTTATAACGACTAAAGGAGATGTGTGTGACAATGTCCAGTACAGGTTCTGGGGTAGGTGCTTTGAGGTTGGCTGGATTTGAATCTAAGCCTTGCCCCATCAGACACACATCAGACGCTTAAGTTGAAAGAACTGTAGAGAACGTGGCTACCTTCCTCTTGCTACTGGGAGTTGGATTTTCCTCTGTGGCCTTCCCCAGTGCTCGTCACGGGCATCATCTTGGTATTGGTCTTAGGACCCCTCTGTTGGTCAGTAGGCACAATAGGCACCTCATGGGCATTCTTATTTCGGCAGCACTCCTGCAGGGGAAGAGGGTTGGAGGCCATCTTGCGGGTGAGGGCACTGAGGCTCACTTAGGGCAGGTTCACCATTGTCTACTCTCCCCAGATGGACTGCAGGTGTCTGTTTGCCAGTTCAGAGAACAGTTGGCACCTGGCAAGGGCTCTTCAGGCACACTGACTGCTTTTTGCTTCTTCAAGTGCACCAAGCTCTTTCTAGCTTCAGGCTGTTCCTGTTTGCAGTTCAGTTAGCCTGGAACTCTTCTTGCCCCATTTGCACCTCCCCCGTCACTATCCCAGATCCTTTCCAGACTTCAAGTCCCAGTTTAAGTTACCTCCCTTGTCACCATCCCCATTTAAATTACCTCTCTGCTTCTTTCCTGGGGTTTCTTTCTCCTACTTTGCACAGAGCAAAACTTAGAGATCACCAGGGCAGTGATCATGTCTGTTTTGCGCCTCTTTCTGTCCCAGGTGCCCAACGTAGTGTCTGAGCAACCATCTTCCAGTCTTATGTTCAACTGGCTAAAATATTTGTGTGCTCACTATGTGCCAGATTTGGGGGCACAGTAGGGAACAAGGTGATTCTGCCCATGGAGTTCACAGTCCAGTGAATTGATGATAAATAAGTACTACTAATGCTCAAACTTTTGTCAAAACTCATTGTGCGATGGGAAGGTATTATAGAGATCAAACCTGGGGTGGGGGCAGGGGGAGTGATCAAGTAAGGAACGAATGAACTAAGAAATTAGTGGTGGAAGCATACTTTGTGAAAGTTGAAGTGGACCCTAGGTAGCTTTCTCGTTGAGTCCTCTTTTCCTTGGATCAGTCCTCCTTATTATGCTTACCTAATTTTGGATTAATTCAGTGGATTTCATTTACAATTAACATTTATAAAGAGAATTGACCCAGCACAGTTTGCCAACTGAAGAGCAGCAAAATTTGAGGTTTCCTTGAGCCAGATGGACCTTTCCTAGGTCAGAGGTCAGGGGGCAGTACTGGGATTCAAACCTTGGCTCTTTTCTATACTCACCGTACTAGCTCTGTGTGTTCATCAGTTCAATGCTGATTGAAGACAGATGGCTACACCTCTGTGAGGGCAGCCAAGTCTCCCTCAGCTCCAGCCAAGTGCTTTTTGCTCTGCCTGGTTGATTTTTGCTAACTTTCGTGCTTGTAAGTGAGCGTCACTGCAGCTCCGGCTGCGTGGGGCATTGAATTTTTATAAAACTTTATTTCAAGCCCTGAATTTTACATCCCCCTCCAACTTAGTGGAATACAGCTGGAGAATGGCAGGTGGCTGGGTGCCCAAGAGAAGGATTTTCTAAGTAGCATTATAACAGGAAGTGGAGCATCTAGAAGGCTGAACTAGAAAAAGGCCCATAAATAGGAAATGGAAACTAAAAGCCAGTCCAAGATACAGGGGCCATTTAAAAGCAGGCTTGTTCGTCGGGCATGACTCAGTCACAGAGTGGCTTGTGAACATTGATCTCTGAGCTGAATCTCGGTGTATGCTTGAAGGGAGGCTTTGAGCCGCTTTTATCTACAAGCTGGGTTTGATTTCATTATGCTCTCTGGGATCTTCTGTGCTCTCTTGGGTTACTCTATTGATCTGCCTTTGAGAAGAGGTACAACAAATGATGGCCATAAGGCCCCATCTGCCTCTTTAACCTCATCACTTATCCTCTCCCCGTGGTCTACCACATCATGGCCTCAGAGACCTTCCCTTCTACCTCTTGGTTCCCGCTTTGCACTTGGTGTCATCTCTGTGGAACTCTTTTCATCCACGTCTGTGCAGCTCTCCTCATAATTTTAGGTCTCAGCTCAACTGTTACCCCCTTAGAGAAGCTTTCTGTGATCCCCTTCCCCCGCAGCTGATCTCTTTGCCTTGTTTTATTTCCTTCATATATTTAATCACTATCTGAAATTAACACTTGTGTTTTCCTCTACTCTGGAATATAAGCATCATGATGACAGGGACTTTGTTTAGTTCACCACTGTGCCCTCGGTTGTGAATCATTAGACCCGCTCACCTTCTCCCATCCTGGTTTAGAATTTTGTCTAGCAGCATTTAACATCTAGCTAAGTAACAAAAAGGAAGAAAATTTTTAGAGACAGTAAAAAATGGTCAGATGCACAAATTACCTTTGATTGTATGTCCTGAGTTCTTCCTGGCAGATTTTGTTATCTTGTCTGTCAGGTTGAGTATGTAGCCAGGGTATTTTCATGCCTTATCATTCCTTCTTTCTCTGTACCGTATCTGAGTATCACCACCTGTCTAGGCTTCGGACAGAAAGTTGGTCATCTTTGACTTCTTTGCTTTTCCAAATTCAGTAAATTACCAAGTCCTACTGATTCTACTCCTGAATCATTTCCTGAATTCTTTATTGCCTCGCGGTTTCTTGCCTTTGGCCATCTGTTTGGTTTCTACATCAAGTCTTTTCTCTTCTTTCCTCATCTAAAAAATTTTTAAAGCCGACAACTCTATTGTTCATGATAACGCCAGAGTTATTTTTCTAAAACTTGAATTTGGTCTGGTTGCTACCTTGTTTTAAACACCTGGCTCCCTACTGCTTATGAGGAAAGGTGTTAAACACTCACGATGCATCTGAGGAAATAAAAGTCTAAGTCTAAGGGCCTGGAATATTCTTCCCCTCCTGTACCACTGAACTCTTTCTTTTAAGGCTCTTTCGCGGATGCTGCCTCTGAAGTCTTACCAGCTCTGTCCTTCTTGGGTCACAACTGTTGCTCTTGACTTTGTGTTTCCATAGTGCTTTGCATTCACCTCTAGTGATAGCCGCGTCTGTTTGTGGTGCATTTCATATGTGCTAGACACTGTAGTAAGAGTGTGCTATGCATAATCCACCCTCCCAACAATCCTAGAAGTAGGTACTATGATCTCCACTTCACAGAGGAGAAACTGAAGTTCAGGAGATCCCACCAGGATCCCTCAGCGGCAGGGGCTGAGGTCTGAAGACTGTGCCGTAGCACCTTCTGCCATGTCATGGGAGTTTGCATTTATTTCTGTTGCTGGACCTGTGTGTTCGTTGCAAGGAACACCCTCCCCCCCTTTTTCTTGCCCAGAAGGACTCAGTATTTGAATCAAGAGCAGGGAGCAAGTTGTTTTTAATTCATTGATGTCATTTTAAAAGTTTATCCATTTTTGTTGTCTTGTCTCCACGATGCATGACGCAGGTTCTCTGTATGTCTTGTTCTAGCTTTTGCTCTGCATGCCTGCAGGAATGTCTGAAGCCGAAGAAGCCTGTCTGTGGGGTGTGTCGCAGCACTCTGGCACCTGGCGTCCGAGCCGTGGAGCTCGAGCGGCAGATTGAGAGCACAGAGACTTCTTGCCATGGCTGCCGTAAAAATGTATGTGGAAGTAAAACGGAAGAGTCAGTGTCTTTCTATAAGATGGGTAAAATGTAGATCTGTTGCCACGTTGTTTCTGAAGTTAGAACGTGACTAAATGACTAACAGCACGTGTGCATGCTGGTTATCTGTGGCAGTGGCTGTGCTGTTGCATTTTGGTAACCTTAATTGGTTGTGGTGGGGTTTTTTTTCCTTTAAAAATTGGTTTATTATGTTACATAGTTTAGCTTTGAAAGCCATAGAAATCAGTTGTCCCAGTTTTTTCCTGCAAAAGACCCATTTTCCCAAAGCAGCATACACAGTTTTAATTAGAATATAATGACAATGATATTTCTTAATTTTTTAAAATATAAAATGAAGTCAGTGACTCAAAGTTACCTGCTGCAATGAGTTTGAGGGGAATTTTTTTCTTTTTTTTTTTGGCCACGCCACCCGGCATGCAGGATCTTAGTTCCCCAACCCCAGGTATGGAACCCACGCCCCCTGCAGTGGAAGTGCGGAGTCTTAACCACTGGAACACAGGGAAGTCCTGAGGGGAAATTTTATAATGTATATTACTAAAGATATAAAACTTGTTCAACTTTTTAGCACTTGGCAAGGAGGAATTGTAGTGCAAAGGTCAATATGAAGTCATTTGATTATAATAGCAATATCTAACATTTGAAATGCATCCGTACTGTTTTGTATGACCATGTTAGAGTCAAGAATATTTATTTTAACATCTGTTGTAACTGCACAGGTTACAACATTTTATTTTCAAAGAGATATACACAGCATTATTGGTTTTTAAATCATTATGATTTTATTAATTCCAGACAACACAAAAATATAAACTAATGTAGGCTTGTTCCCCACTCCAGAGATTACCTCTTTAAAAATGCTTCAATTTAGAAGGCTGCAAAACATTTTTCTGCCCATTGACAAACACAAGTGTGGGATTTCTACAAAATAGGATCATACTATAATATATACTTCTGCAAGTTCTTTTCACTTTTGAAAACTTTTTTACTTAATGACTTTGACATCCTCGCATGTTAGTTTCATTACTTTAACACCTTAATACGGATAGCCATAAAATGGATATACCTTACCATTTCTTTCCTTTCAGAGTGATTTAGCACTAGGGGTACACAGTGGCTGCAGTTCTGAGTAGGGCTCTTTCCCATCCCTTTTAATTGGGAGCTCTTTGATAGACAGCTTGAGGTCAAGTTCTTTAGTTGGAGATAAGACAGAAAGAAGCATCATGGTAAGCCAGAGCTCAAATACTGAAACATATTTTTCCGTGTAGTTTCTTTTGATTTAGAAACTCAATATACTGAAATAAAGTTTCCTGTTACCTTCATCTTTCTTTATGTATGCATGGTGAGTTTTTAAAAATTTCTGTATGCTTTGTGATTGTATTATACCTCCAAAAATGTTTATCTTCC
Organism: Balaenoptera acutorostrata; assembly: GCF_949987535.1. Lineage (NCBI taxonomy): Eukaryota > Metazoa > Chordata > Mammalia > Artiodactyla > Balaenopteridae > Balaenoptera > Balaenoptera acutorostrata. The sequence continues at coordinate 78,460,881 of NC_080078.1, forward strand.
CTTTACCTCCTCTTTCTTCATTCCTTACACTTTTTCTTTCTTTTTAGATCACCTGTGATGAAGCACTCTTCCTGTGGGTTTTCTTTTCTCTTTCCATCTTGCAAAGACTAGATTTTATTAGAGAAATAGAATTCAGATTCTGGGTTTTTTTTGTAAGATCATTTATCACAATCTGGTGATAGGATATGATTGTTTAACTAGGATTACTAGCCTTTATCCCTTTTACGTAAATCATCACTTTTCTCTGCCGCACTTATAATGGAATGTGGTTCTTGGCTTGCGTAAGGAGATTAGTTTAAGTGCTAGTGTGGAAAACTTTAAAAACTTCACTGGGTTTGGAGTGTCTCTGAGCAGAGAGCATATCATGAATAAAGCAAACCTCTCTGAGAGTGATTTTAGAGTGGAAGCAGATATCCTTGTTTGGTCAAGTAAAACATCAGGCTTGGTATTGACAGAAACCCTGCAACAGTCAGAGTTTCAGTCCCATCAGCATAGCCAGGAGTCTGGTGAGATTGTTTGCCAGGGTGATATAGGTCTAGTTTTCATCTTGCCTTCACTTTGGGACTATGTTGGCCTGGGTACAAGATCCTGACTAACTTGTGGACTCTGATTCTTCCTACTTAAGTTCTTCCTATCCAAGATCCGTGCGCATGTGGCCACCTGTTCCAAATACCAGAATTACATCATGGAAGGTGTGAAGGCCACCACCAAGGATGTGTCCCTTCAGCCAAGGTAAATGACTCTGTCACTCTCTTAGGTGGACGTCTTTCTTCATGAGTTTTGGAAAGTGGAGGTATAATTGTTATGCTGGCTAAAGCTGACCTAAGGTTTTGTTTTGGGGTGGGTGCGGAGAAGGACTCTCATGTTCACTTCAAATATTAGCTGAGCTGTTACTTTCAGATCATTTGACCTGATGCATAAGTGATCATCAGAACCCCTGTCATAACACATTGAGTGAACTTTGCTCCTTTTGGGAGGGGACAGTGATTGAAATTGTGCAGAAAGGTACTCACAGAGAGGTTTCTTCTTTTTTCCTGCCTTTCATTTTCCAGAAATGTCCCAAACCGTTATACGTTTCCTTGTCCTTACTGTCCCGAGAAGAATTTTGATCAAGAAGGACTTGTAGAACACTGCAAGTTGTTCCATAGCACGGACACTAAATCTGTGGTAAGAGTAACTCTTTGAGTTTTTTGTTTTGTTATGTGGGTTTTTGTTGTTGTTGTTTTTTGAATTTTTATGGGGAAAGAAAGTCAAACTTAACAGAAAAATTACAGGGTTAGTTAAATGAACTCTATGTACCCTTCACCTAGAGTCACAGATTAATAAGCTTTTACCATATTTGCTTAACCATACTCTATATACGTATTTTATGCTAACCATTTGAGAATAAGTTACAGATATCATGACCCTTTGTCCCTAAATACTTCAGCACATGTTTCCTAAGAAGAAGTAATGTCTTCTTAGAAAACCACATTTTTTTGTGAGTTTGATTTTCACATTCAGGAATTGTAGCATTGATACAATCTAATACCTCCTTTGGAATTCATGTTTAAATTTTAACAATTGTAGTGTCCTTCATAGCAATCTCCCCTGGCCCCCAAATCCTGGATCTGTGAGTTATATTTAGGTGTCATGTCTCTTTAGTCCTCAGTTTTTCTTTGTCTTTCATGCCCTTGACATTTTTAAAGAGGACAGGCCAGTTGTTTTGTAGAACGTCCTTCAATTTGGGTTTGTCTGTTTCTTCATGATTACGTGCAGGGATGCTACACGTCCGGGTATACATCAGGCGGGTCATGTGATGTTTGTTGTTCCCATTGTTGGTAATGTTAACTTGGATCCCCTGGTGTCTGCATAAAGCTGCCATTTTCCATTTGAGTAGCGTCTTCATAGTTGTGGGGAAAGAGAATGTAGATGAAATGATTAGGAAAGTGCTTATCAGTCCTTTGATATTTAATTTATATATCAAGGCTGACATGTAGTTTTCTTTAAAAAAAAAAGTTTGAATTTGGTCCATCTCAGCAGTGTTATCCTTCCCTCTTAATGTGATTGACAGACTAGGTCTTAATACAACTTTCTCTATAGTTTTGTTTGTTTTCCCATTTATCTCACACTGCTTCTGTTGAACTATGTAGCAAGTTTTATGAGCAGATCTTCAGCTCCACTGCTGTAAAAGATGGTACACAGACTTGAGAATTTGTATGAGCTTTTGCTAGTAGAATTAGGCCTGATGGCACTCTGTGTTTTTCTGTCTTAAATCTTAAGATTCAGCTAGTCTGTTTGAGAATACCTTGAATCTTCTCTTTTTTGAACTCCTTGCCAAGTCCAAATTCTGGTCAGTACAGCTACTTTTTACACTGGGCTCCCTGGACTCTTAATGTTGTGCTGTGACAGATTCCACAGATGAATCCCCCCTCTCTGCTTTTCCCAACTCCCCAAACTAGGGAACTGGGCTGGCTTGGCCCAGCAAGCACGCTGTTTTCAGCCAGGCCCTATTGCCGCTGGCGCACACACACACTGTCTGGTGGCTATTCTGGGCACTCTCTTTTCATTAAGTTCCTGGCATGAACTGTCCCCATCTTTTCCACAGACAATGGTGAGTCCTGCTTTTCACTAAGTTCCAAGTACCAGGTGTGTGTTCCTTTCTTCTCTGTTCGTTCTGTCTCAGGAGCTCTCTGATCTATCTCTGAGGTCACAGACTGGCAGCCTGTCTGGCCCATACACAATTTCATTTCCCCAAGCTTTAAAAGTTAGCAGATTTCTCAATCTTGATACTCTACATTTGAGAAATTAGAAGTTCCAGCAAAAGTTGGCTGGCTCTGAATAGTGCTGGCCCCTCTAGATGGGATGGCTCACAGACATCCTGCTTTGCTTGTTTGCCTTTCCCGCCGGGTTCCTGTGAACACTTGAGTGTGCACCCCTCGTTCTGTGTCCTTATCATTCCCTCGTGCTGAGGAAAAGGCTCCTTTGCCTGTCCGCCTCTTCTCTGCCCGCATCCTCAGATCCAGGCGGAGGACTGAGACTAGGGCTCCTAGTCTCCTGAGGAGCTGCTCCTGAGGCTTCCTCTCCCCACCATGTTTCTCCTGTCACCTTCAGCTTTTCTCTCTACCCGCTCCTAACACTTGCTTTCCTTCAGACATGCCCAATCTTCCCTGTCTAATTGGTGGGAGGAATATTTGATCCACTGTTTTCTCTATATAGCCTGCAGTTTCTCTTTTCCTTCAAGCTTTGGTTTGTCAGCTGCTGCTGTCTCTTCTGTGTTCTCTCCTTTATCCCTTTAGAGTCCAGCGTCCACTGCTGGCATCACATTATCCAGGGGCCCAGCTGGTCTTCTTAAGTCCTTGTTTTCTGTCACCTCGCTACAATTTTTAAAATTTGTTTCTTTGTATGTAGTCAGTTCCTTGTATAAGAAGTGGACTGTGGCCTCTTCCCCTAGACTCCTGGTTCCCTCTATACCATCAGTTATTCAAGTATTTTTTATATTTTTGCAATTTAGTTTATGTTTGGATGTAATACATGCATTATATTACCACTTGTCATTTTTGTATAATAGAAGTAAACCCAGTGTAAAAGCAAAACACCACACCATGCCTGCCGGCCTTTCATGAGATCAGTCACAAAGAATTGATTATTTTCTCTCAAAAATAAACAGCCCCATCATTTGATACTAATACCCGTCCTTCTGAGATCTGTATCTTTATTACATAGATGAGTGTTGAGGTTTCTGAGGCAGATGCCAATCTGGAATGGCCATCGCATGCCAGAGCCATCTGGGATGAGCCACTTCTCAGCCACCACGGCTTCAGATTCATCTGCATTACACTTAGTAAATCCCCACTCTTTGGAGATGCAGATGTCCTGGCGGCCAGGGAACCTGAACTTGGCCCTGCACAGGGCCTTAACCACGTGCTCCTCGTTCTGCAGCTTGGTGTGGATGGGCATGATGACTTCGCCAACGTGGACTCTGGCTACTGTGCCCGAGGGCTTTCCCAAGGCACCGTGTGTACCTGTCTGGAGCCTAGACTGAGGACGGCCTGAGGCCAGACATTTTCTTTTCCTATGATTCCAGAATAGCTGCTCAGTACACATTCTTTGTCTGCACTAAGCATGATATGTTCTATGAAAAACACCCCAAAGCCAAGTTTTCAGCTGCTTCTTCAAGATGTTTCAGTTATGGTTCTTAATAACCAATTACTAATTGAAAGAGCAAATGAGCTTAGGCACAGAGATACACAGACACCACCACCTGCCCCCACTACCCATTTTCCATTTTAAAGTTAGCCAGATAAGCTCAACTATTTTAGTAATTATGAAAACTAAAACGGATGTTAAGTCAAATGATAGAGCTACTCAAATTCATTTCCTACCACTGTCTCCCCTGCACTCATTTCTGGAAGTGAATAAGTGAAGAAACCAGCGTACCACGCACGCTAAGTGGACTGCCCACATTGTGAAGCTGGTTAGTGCAGAACCAGTACTGGAACCCAGTGTCCTGGCTCCTAAACCAGTTCTCTCTTAACAGCATCAGAGACACTTCTGTGGAGTGCTCATTGGCCTCTGAGTAGTGCTCCACTGCGTGTGTGGAAAATACAAAATTATGTCATCCAGAGACATTTCTAGCTTTCAAATGTATGATTCATGCTGTCCTCCTCTTTTGTCCCCCTTTGGATGCAAGTGACAGCTCATTTCTACACACTAACCAATGTTGTTGACATCTGTCCACATCAGTACATGTAGATCTGATTCTTTTTTAATGAGCTTCTCAGTTTTCCATTACTTGTCTGTACCATGATTTAACTGGTCCCTTATTGATAAACGTCAAGGTTACTTCCAGACAGTATCAGAAAATTTGATGAAAGACTGGATATTAAATGCTACTAAAAAAAATTGTTGATCGATGGGTGAGATAATAAATAGTACTGTATTTGTAAAGGGAAACATATTTTTAGGACTGTTCTGAAACAGTTAAGGGTGAATTGTTGTGTCTTATTTTTAAATGCTTCATTTTTTGCTGAAGTAAGTATGCCAAACTTAAATCTAGGTGTTGGGGATAAGGGATGGTTTATCAAACTATTATCTACTTTCCTATAGTTCTGAAGTTTTTCATAGTACATTTTTAAAGGCTGTCATAGATTTTAACATACCTTTGCCTATATTTACGTATGTCTGAAAAATAAAGTCTTAGCCTGCAGCCAGTTAAGCCGACCGTGCTCTTTTCTCCGTGGGGGCCCGGTGTGCAATGGCTGCAAAGAGCAGCCTCCTTGGTAGTGTATGCAGCCTGTTGCCTGTACAGGTTGCCCGAAGGGACCTTGGAGACAGCCCTTTCCAGTGGACATTCATGTCTGGCCTCAGGCCGTCCCCAGTCTAGGCTCCAGACAGGTACACAGGGTGCCTTGGGAAAGGCCTCGGGCATAGTAGCCAGAGTCTACGTTGGCAAAGTCATCATGCCCATCCACACCAAGCTGCAGAACAAGGAGCACGTGGTTAAGGCCCTGTGCAGGGCCAAGTTCAGGTTCCCTGGCCGCCAGGACATCTGCATCTCCAAGGAGTGGGGATTTACTAAGTGTAATGCAGATGAATCTGAAGGCATGGCGGCTGAGAAGTGGCTCATCCCAGATGGCTCTGGGGTCAAATACATCCCTAATCGTGGCCCCTGGACAGAGGCACTCATGAGACCTTGGCCCTGTCCCTTCCTCACTGAGGCCAATCAGTGAATCCCACTTCCTAACAAAAAAAGAATAGTAATAAAGTCTTAGATATGGATTAATTTGGTCAAAGGTTAAGTACACTCATAATTTTGATAGATATTGCTAAACTACTCTGTGGTATCTGGTACTGCAACCTAATTTTTTGTCCTTTTTTCCCCTCCTTTGGCTTCTTGAAATCCCTCTGATTATTTTGGCTCTGTTGAAGCCTCACTTCCTTCAGCCCTTGGTCCTCTGTTCTGCTCCTCTCCTTCTGCAGAACTCCTTAAACGTCAGTGTTTCAGCCCTTCCCTTTGGAAGCCTCCTCCTCCCCAGACTCTGGTTCTGATCATGCTCTCCTCCACAGCGCCAGCCGCCTGCCTAGCTCCCTCACCATTTCGCATTTATCTCATGTCAACCCCCTTGGTCACATATCTTCCTTGTAGATGGTGGGGTTCCATTGTCAAGCCAGACCACTTACGCCTACTTCTGCCCCCGCCCCCCTCTCTGCCCCTCACCGTGAATTTTCCATTCTAGCCAGACTCATTGGCTGCTTGCCACGTACTCTTTGTCTTTCCAAATATCTCCCGCTCTTCAAAGCCCAAATCAACCTCTTGTGTGAAGGCCCTTTAGCCTGAGCCCCCTCGTCTGAGCATTTACTTTATAAAAACAGCACGTAAGGCTGTGTTTTACTTCCTTGGGATGTTGCTCATCTGTCATTTCCTTGGTTTTCTTTGTGCTTTTAGATCATTTTGTGTGCTGGGTTGGAAGGTCGTAGTCTAGGCTCCTCCTAGGCTGACACAGTGTTCTCACCTCAGTAGGGGATCAAAAATGGGTGTTATCATGGCCTAAGCCTTTTGACTCGAGTAGGAGACTGACGGTGTCTTCTGGGATGTGGATGTGCACTTGAAGATGTGACCAGGCCCTGGACTGGTGGTCAGGAAAGCTGTCCTGGAAGAAAGGTGGCTGGACACAGGCCACAGAGGGCTGATGTCAGCTCAGACATCCAGTACCTGATACCGTGCTTCTTTATTGAAAGGTTTGTCCGATATGTGCCTCGATGCCCTGGGGAGACCCTAACTACCGCAGCGCCAACTTCATAGAGCACATCCAGCGCCGGCACCAGTTTTCTTACGACACTTTCGTGGTGAGTCTGGAGCCTGGGCTCTAACTCCTTCCCCCGGGGGACGGCACAGCTCCCTCTCTTCTCTTACCTGGAGAACTGTGGGCCTCCTTGGTGAGTTTTGTCACTGATGTGATGGGCTCCCTGGAATGACAGCTGTGTGGTATTTAAGAAGATGAACTGGCCAGTCATCTAGACTGAGATATAGTAAGCTTGCTTTTATTTTATGTTTTCCAAAACTTTTGTCCACTTCGGTATGTGGTTTCTACCTGTTATGGAACCTGGTTTAGGATCCTTAAGCTCAGGTGCCCACGGGAACCAGGCAAGTAATGGAAGTGCTTCTGCTAAGGAATGGCAAGCTGGGCGGTGTGTGACTCAGGTAGTGCAGCCAGCAGCGCCAGCTGATTGTTGTTGTGTGGCAAGACAGGCACAGCACTGCCAGGCTCCTCCCCGCCCCAGCCCCAGGAAGCTGGCGATGCAGAATTTCGTATGACGTATCCCGAGTTTACTTTAAAGTACTTCAGGTCAAACGAAACACACCAACTAGCCAAGTGTGGTCATCAGGTTTACATCCTTTCTCTAGAGCTCAGTGGTTCTGAAGAGCACGCTGTTGTCTTGGCATTGTAGTGGCAGACAAATCCGGCCGGCTGTTTAAAGTAAACCTTTTATTTGCATATACAGATGTCAAGTTCGGATTTTAGAATAGTATTCAGTTTTTTTGTTTGTTTTTGTGCTGCATCGAGTCTTCGCCGCTGCACTCGGGCTTCCTCTAGTTGAGGTGACAGGGGCTACTCTTCGTTGCAGTGCATGGGCTTCACATTGCAGTGGCTTCTCTTGTTGAGGAGCACGGGCCCTAGGCATGCAGGCTTCAGTAGTTGTGGCATGCGGGCTCAGACTTCCGGGCTCTAGAGCGCAGGCTCAGTAGTTGTGGCACACGGGCTTAGTTGCTCTGCGGCATGTGGTATCTTCCCGGATCAGGGCTCGAACTTGTGGCCCCTGCATTAACAGGCGGATTCTTAACCACTGCGCCGCCAGTCAGGCCCCTAGTATTCAGTCTTAATGACTGTGTTTCAGGACCTGAGAAGGAAAGCATGACTCTTTCCTGAGTTGTCATAAAGAGTATTTTACTCTCGGCTTAACAGAGTATCTGAAACTCAAGACTTCAAAATAACTGTCGTTTTGTTAAAGATGAATACAGTTCCCAAGTAGATAGCTTTGCCTCATTGAATCAAAAAGGCTGCTTTCACTTCGGAGCGCTCCAGGTCTGAACGCTTCGTCTGTGCCAGGCTTCACTCAGGTGCTCTCTGGTCCCCACCCTCCCGTCTGAGGGAGCCGTCATCATGGTCATCGTCAGGATGAGGCAGCCGAGGCACAGAGAGATCAAGCACTTTCCCAGAGTCATGCAGCCGGCATCGCAGACCGTGGAGCTGGCCTCTGGCCTCTGGCCCCTCTCCAGAGCCACCGCTCACATGCCCTGCTTCTCTGACTGAAAGTGAGTTCTTGCAGCTGCGCACAGTTGGCTGAGGCTGAGCGTCTTTTTTGCCCGTAGGATTACGACGTGGATGAGGAGGACATGATGAACCAGGTGCTGCAGCGCTCCATCATCGACCAGTGAGCAGGCTCTGCTGGGGCTTGTGTTCCAGAGCTTCCATTACGTGCTCAGCGGGAAACGTGTGACTCCTCCACCTAAACGTACAACAGACCTGGAAGTGAGCCGTGGTATTAGGACAGGGTCACTTCCGACAGGGAACAGGTCCCCAGATCAGAGCCCTCCTTTCCTTTGGGCTCTTCCCCTACTGTTTACCCTGTTTGTCACATGTCTGGTCTTGCTCCTCAGCCACGTCCTGCAGCTTCTCCCTCCTTTTTGGAAGGGAACTCAGCTTCTCCACCTGTCCTTGTTTCACATTTGAGCCTCGTGTTCTATGTTGACCTCTCAGGTCCTCTGAGCCAGCCAGGACCTTTTCTGGGTCATGAATAGCACAGATGAGACAAGCGTCTCCTCTCCTTGTCCCCGGGGTGTGTGAGCTCTGGCAATAATGCATCTGATCAGTGATGGAGCTCCTTCTGTGCTGTGCAAGTTCCTGTTGGTCCTTGGCAGCAGCTGCCAGAAGCTGGAGTTACCTCATGGGAGACATTTCACACGTCCTGTTGGGGTGAATGTTCTGGACTTAACGTGCTCTGGTGCTGGAAGTTTTGCTTAGTGATATTTTCCTACCATTCCTGCACACCCTTAGGAGTAACTGGTTCAATCTTAAATGCCTGCATGGTGCCTTTTTAGGATAAAGGTGTAACCACATATTTTTAGTGAAAGTGTTTCTGGCTTAGGGGAGTTAAACTCCATTTATCCATAAGTGGGGAGGAGGGTCACCTAAGTGAGGTGGGAGGGCCATAGCTTTTTGGTTCTGATTTTCAAACTAATGAAGTATTTTCCAATGACTTGGTTATGTTTGCTTCTCTGTTGGGGAGCCTGCTTATGTTCCTGTCCTTGAAGCACAAAAAGGAGTCCTCAAATGAATAAGAAGTCTGGGCGCTCCAGTGGATACTAGTTCTTTTATTTGGTAATTTAGATTAAACTGCGTGTTGCTTTTCTATCACGAATGGTTTCCTTATAAAACTGTTTTCAACACGTAAGTTGGTGTGTGAAGACCTGCCTTCTAAAGCAGAGGGGTTGGGGAGGTCTGGCATCGCCGCTGCTGTCTCTGACAAGACACGCTGTTCAGAGGCACAGCACACTTCCTGGGAGCAGTCGGTAATGGAAACTGTCCACTGGAAACTTGCTTTGCTAATAGCTCCGGAAGCTTGAAGTTCGACTGTTTCACGAATATTAATAAATACAAGGCTAAGCGCTGTCTAATCTGTAGGAGCAGAGCTTCTGATCCACCAAAAGGCATCTGGGTTTAGGTTCATTTTTCCTTGTTAGACCTCTTGTCTGAATATGGACATTGTTTATGGTCAGTGGCTGAAGTTTCAGATGACAAGGGGCTCTGGGCCTGTGCACTGCGCTGTGGGCCTTGCGCTGCCTGCCAGCGAGAGCTGCACATGCCCAAGGCCCAGCAAAGACGGGCCCTTTGGGGGCAAAGTAACTTTTTCTAATGTGCTGTTGCTTGGGAGGGCCCCGATGTTATGGTCAGCTTTTTCACTGTAATTTCTGGAAGAAGTTCATCTCAGTCTAAGTTTAGAGGGAAATTTGACAAAACCTTCATTTGCGGGACCTGATGATGGTGGTCTCACTGGTGATACCAAGAAACTGAGTTCGTTGTATTAAGTGCACTTCATGTATTTCTAATAAGACGACTTTCCAGAAAGTGACATTTGTTATGTTCTGGCTTTTAAAAGGTGAAATATAAATAAATTTCATAATTTATCCAACTGGTAAGCTGTAATGCCTGTTTTCATTAACCACCATTTGCTGAAGTCTGGGCCTGGGGGGGCCTTCGGAAGATTGTTGCTCTTTTTAAGGGGAAGGTCTTGTCTGTTACGAGTGAGTCCCATCTGGCTCTGATCTCAGCTCTGACACTTCGCCGGCAGGCTTCACCGGGCCTGTCTTGTCTGGAGAACGAACCCCCTTCCCCGCCGAACCCCGCCCCCCATGTTGGGAGCTCCCGTGAGGCAAGAAGTGGCCATGTTCCATGAAACGACTTCAGGTGCCTTAGCGGCAGCCTTAAGACATCATAGTAGAGGGTTCCACACGTGAAGATCTGAGGTCATGGGCGTGTTTCCGTGCTGCACTCTGCCGCTGGCTGTAGGACATCTGGAAAATACTTACCCTTCCCGATTTAAATAGGTTTTAATAGGATCTGTCTCCTACATGTGGAGAAGGGACAACAGCGGGGAAAGAGGGAAAGCAGAGACCAGGGAGGCTGCTGTTGGCGGTTCCGGGCAGGAGACAGCGGCTGCTTGGGGCCGTGTAGCCATGGGTGCTGAAGTTGTCTGATTCCGTCAGATATTTTTTGAGGGTAAGGTGTGAAAGCAAGAGAGGAGTTGCCATGAGAGAATGACACCAAGGTTTGGGGCCTGAATGACTGGGGGGTGGAGTTATCTTTCTGAATTGAAGGGAAGACTCCAAGAGGAGCAGCTGTGGGGGAATCAGATGTTTTAGGGATGGGTACCTAGGCCTTGGGGTAAGACTTCTAGCATCATGCACGAGATACAGGAAGTGCCAGCTCTCAAGCAACTCAAGTAGGACTAGGACGTGCCTGGGACACTTAGATAACTCTAGAAGTTACTCTGATGTTGTCAATTACTCTGATGTCAAAGATGGATGTGGATCAAACTATTTCTTAAAATGTATGACTAGACAATATATTTCTACACTTGTTTTAAATATAGTATAATTAAAAATAAGTAGGCATTAGAAGTATTTCATCTTCAGTGGTAAAAGCTCTCACATTCAGTTTGACCAAAAAACTTTTTTGATTTCCTTATATTCAGGCATATATGGTGTTTACTAAGCACCCATTATGAGCCAGGATTGTGGTAGCCACTGGGGATTTATACACTAATCAAATGTATAATTACAGACTGTTAAGTGCTCGTGGTAGGGGATTAATAAATGGTAGCTATTTCATAAATAGTAAATACCTCCTACTTTATAAAGAAACTAGAAGCCGGAAGTCCAAAGGGTTACAGAAGCATCTAGACCTTTTATCCCTTCTCCACCTGTGCCTTCTCCCTTTCCTGTAATATTGCATGGGAGTGTAATTTCCCCAAGTTAGGAAGTGAACACCAGGAATATTCATACTAAAAAATTATTTGTTGTTTGTTTGAAATTCATATTTAACTGGGTGTCCTGTATTTTTATCCGTTAAATCTGGAAACCCCAGTCAATGTATATTAGCAGAATAATGTCCTGAACATCTGCTATATGCCAGGCAGCTCACACCTTGTCATTAAATCATCATTTGCGCAGTTGTTTTAATGGCTGCCTCGCACACTAGTAAGCTCCTGAGGGCAAGGACCATACCTGTCTCGTGCACCACTGTCCTCCATACTTGACCCCGAGTATACTCAGTAAATATTCCTAGAATTGAAATGGAACTAAAGGGAGCCCTTTTACAATGATACTTCCTTTCCATGGCGAGTCTTCCAGCCCGGAATTCGGGGCCGGTACGGTGGCGAAAAGAGCCTGAAAGAAGCTGGCCCCGCTGTCCAGCGCGGGGAGGCGGGTCCTCAAACCGGAAGCGCAGGAGCCAGGACTTGCCGGGCAGAGGGGGCGAGACCGGGGGCAGGTAAGATGGCTGCTGCCTGGTGGGGACCTGACCTGCCCAGGCCCTCGACGTGATCCCTGGAAGCTCTCTTGCCTTTTTTCCTCTCTCAATATCCCCTGGCCTTCCGCGGTATCTGCTGAATGTCCCATATGAGGCTCAGCTGGGCGTTAATGAGTACAGGAATAACGACAATAGATAATCATTCTCATCCCGGGTTCCTGACACAGCGCCTGCCCTCAAATAATTTTTATTTAATCCTCCCTCCTTTCTCTCCTGAAAGGTGACCAAAACCAGGCATTCAGGATACTCCAGAAAAGTCAATCTGATTGAATCCTCTTAACCAGCCTTGCCATTACACACATGATGGAGTGGAGGAGGGAAATGGTGAGTGATTTGCCCGAGCGGAACAGGAGCGACTCGGTGGTACAGCATAGAGGTGTGAATAGACGCATGGTCTCAGGCACACTGCACAGTCCCCAGCATCTACACTACTAGTTGTGTGACCTTGGACAATTTTTTTTTGGTTTGGCTGCGCCATGCAGCTTGTGGGATCTTAGTCCTCCGACCAGGGATCAGACTCGGGCCCTGGGCAGTGAAAGCGCAGAGCCCTAACCACTGGACCGCCAGGGAATTCCCTCGAACAACTTATTCTAATCTCTTCGTGCCTTGGTTTCCTCATCTGTAACATGGAGTTAATAAACGTGTCTTCCTCACGGAGTTGTGGGAAATCTAGTGAAATAATCCACGTCAAGCATTAGAACGGGGCCTGGCACAAAATAAGTGCTTAATAAATGTGAGCTACCAGTGCCACTACTGTTTTTCTCCTCCATTCTTGAGACCACCCAGCAGTGCTCAGCCTCACCCAAGCAGCTAGCAGCTGTAAATGTTTGATGACTAAGTACTACTATTAAGTGAAGTGTTTCCCAAACTTGCCCTGAAGACATGAATTACCAGGGAGGCAGTTGCTCCAAAATAGATTCTCAGGCTCTTCTCTTAGAGATTCTGATTGGCAGATGTGGGTGGGGCCTGGGAATCTGTATCTTTTAATTTATTTTATTTTTTTTAAAATTTTATTTATTTATTTATTTATTTATTTATTTTTGGCTGTGCTGGGTCTTCGGTTCGTGCGAGGGCTTTCTCTAGTTGCGGCAAGTGGGGGCCACTCTTCATCGCGGTGCGCGGGCCTCTCACTATCGCGGCCCCTCCCGTTGCGGGGCACAGGCTCCAGACGCGCAGGCTCAGCAGCTGTGGCTCACGGGCCCAGCTGCTCCGTGGCATGTGGGATCTTCCCAGACCAGGGCTCGAACCCGTGTCTCCTGCATTAGCAGGCAGATTCTCAACCACTGCGCCACCAGGGAAGCCCAGAATCTGTATCTTTTAAAAAGAGCCTCAGGTAAAACGCATCCTTAGGCTAGGGTAGGAAATTCTATTCTGTACACAGGCTAGTGTTACAACACGGTCTATTGCAGCTGGGGTGGGGCAGCCGCTCAGTTGATGGTTAGAACCAGGCGGACAAGCTCAGTTCTTACAAGACTTTAGTGCTAACTCTTCTGCTTATAAAAATCATCTAGGCTATCTGTTTGGTCTCACATGATGACCCCACAAATTATTTACAAAGGGAAAATTAGTAACTTTGTAGTGGAGGAACCTAGCAGACACCTTCTTTACTGAGGGATCAGACTTAGTATCCCCGATAATGGGACAAACCGTGGGTGACTTGATGGGATGCACTCGAGGACGCAGCACTTCCGAGGTTCCTGGCAGAAAAACGTTTAACCTGAGTCTAATTATAAGGAAACATCAGGCAAGTCATCCAAACTGAGGGACATTCTTCGAAACTCTTGAAAAATGTCAAGGTCAGATTAAAGAAGACTAAAGAGGCAAGCAACCAACTGCAATGCTGCATGATCCTGGGTTGGATTCTTGATGGGATAGGGGTTGCCCTAAAGGATGTTAATGGGCCAATTGCTGACATTTGACTATGGATTGTGGAACAAGTAATAGTATTTTATCAGTGTTAGATTTCCTGATTTTGATAATTACACCACAGTCACATAGAGAATGTCCTTATTCTTAGGAGATATGCATAGAAGAGCATATCAAATTACTCTCAAACGGTTCAGAAGAAAATTATACATGCCTGTGTATAAATACATAAATAAAACGATAAAGCAAATATGCACAATGTTAAGAATTATAATGCTTATTGTTTTAAAAAATAACAGAAGACAGGTAAAGCAGAAAAATCTGAAAAAGAAAGTGGAAACCACTCCTCATCCCACCCCACAGACAACCAGTGATCATTTCTTCAATGAAATACTTACATGTCCTTGGATCACCATATTTTTGATTGAAACTTAAAATGGGCAAATGCTTTCCTTCTGGTCTATAACCTGCATTTTTCACGCCACGATCTATCTCTCAACATCCTTCCTGTCATTGTGGTGTCATTTTTAATGACTGCATGATGCTCCTGATGAGGATGGACCATACTTCATTTATCAGTGGGTATTTAGGTTGTTTCCAGTTTGACTGTGTCAACCTAAAACAATAATACAGCCAGTTATTTTACCAACAAAATGAGTTTATCCAGGAGCAGCAAAGAATTGCAAATCGGGACATGCAGCTATGGCAAACCACATGCGAGTCTGGTAAAACAAAGGAGAGGAGAAACTCTTTTATAGAGGCGAAGGGGAAGTTGGGAGGGGCTGTTATAAACAAAAAGTCCATTGGAGGAAACTGGGAGTTCAAAGTATAGTGCCTTGTCATTGGCTGCATTGTGACAGTCTCTCAATGGCCGAGCTATTGTCAAGCAAGGAGAAAATCTTTCTTCCTCCTGCTGGTACTACTAAAATAGTGTCACTTCCTGCCGGAGATGCAAGGTACATCCCCTGTTGGGATTTGTATTGACTTCTAGTGGCATATGCATGAGCGCTCCCCCTTCTGGCCTCCCACCTCCATTTTAGTGAGGTTTCTTTCCCTTTATTAATTTTCACAACTGTTATGGACTGTGCTAGAGTGAGCATCCTTCCAAATATGTCTTGCCTGCTCATCTAAGCATTTTATATACAGAGCTGCCGGGTCAAATGGAGACAGGTTGAGAGAGGCAGAAATAGGGAGAAAGACTGAGAGAGACAGAGGCAGGCAGAGTCCGGGGAGACAGAGAGAGACATGCCCAAGGTGAGACAGTGAGAGAGAGAGAGAGACAGAGTCAGAAATAGACTCCCAGAGAGACAGAGAGAGAAAGAGACAGAGATGGAGAGAGACAAGGAGAAAGAACAAGGTGGAGGGAGAGACTGGGATAGAGAAGGGTTGCTGCTCTCCGGGGAGACTGAGAGGGAGCTGGTCTGAGGCATGGAGGCCCTGACAGCCTGGCCATAGGAATTCAGGCAGAGAGTGACTAAGCGACTTCTAGGAACACACCCTACAGATACAATTGTAGATGAGGTCAGTGTCCTTTGTGCAAGGATTATCATGGGACTGTTGCTTACTATTGTAAGCAGAAGATGAGAAGCAACCTCATTGCCCATCATCAGCAGGGGACTGGTTATATAGATTGCTCTAAGTGCTGGTCGGAGCCAGTCTCCAAGTAGGGCTGCCAGACTTAGCAAATAAAAATACAAGAGATACAGTTAATTTTGAATTTCAGGTAAAGAATTAATTCTGTTCCATGCAGTCTGATACTAAAAGCTTATTTGTTGTTTATATGAAATTCTAGTTTAATAGAGTATCTGTATTTTATTTGGCAACCCTATCTCCAAGATCAGTGAGAACAGCCAGGTGAAATCAAGATAGAGGGTGTGTGTGTGTGTGTCTGGGTGTCTGTGTATCTGTGTCTGTGTCTGTGTACACGTGCCTGTGAGGAGGGCTTCTGGGGTGGCTTTTCCAGGTTCTAGGTCCCAACCTAAGTGGTAGTTGTAGTTCAAGGGAAGGGACCTATCCAGGGTCACACAACCACAGGTGGTAGGGCTAGGTGGGACCCCACCTTTGTGCTTTGCAGTAATGTGCGTATATGTCTTAAAAGTGTTAATGTGTTAAATAAAAATATTAAAAACAAACCATAGTTTTCTAAACTCCATTTGAACATTTCTAATTTTAAAAAAGACTGGCAATCTCAAAAACTGCAAGGGCCATCTGGGGGGAAGATATTCTACAGAATGGGAACACCACATGCCAAGTCGCTGAGACCGGAGCATGCCTGGTGTGGTCTGTTGTGGCTGGAGCCTCATGGGGGAGGTGGGCTCAAGGGGCCTGGGGCTCTCTCGGCCCCGGAGCCTCTGCCATCTGAACTCATTTCTCATCCTGGAACACTCGTCTGCTCCTGGGCTTCTTAATCATGGTGGTCAGCGGTCACTGCTGCCTGGAATGTCTTCTCACTTCCCTTTCTCACCTGCCCATCCTTGTGATCTCAGCCTGGAGTCGGTCAGAGTCTCACTCCTCTGACTCACCTGGGTCCCTCGGGGTTGGCGAATTGCCCGTTACCACTCTTCCTCCCTCACCTGTGAGCTCCTCAAGCATCGGGGCTTGTTTGTGTCTGGCTGATTTATTACAATATCCTAGCCTGCTAGGCCAGGGACATCCCATCGCTTGCTCACTGTGACTTGGGCATGTTAGCATGTCACCTCTCTGAGCCTCGGCTTCCTTATCTATAAAAAGAGGCTGATAATCTTGCCTACCACTCAGGGCTTGCTGTGGGGGTCATATGGGCCAATGTGGCGGCAGTGGGCAAGGGAGATGACATTAGCATCTGGGAGGTGCTGTATGAACTGAGAAGAGCTCTGGGGAAGGCCGTTGTGGGCAGAGGTCACGGCAAGGGCAACGGCCCTGCTATGGGCAAGAACCTGTATGAAGAGGAAGCAGGAAGGTCACTGAGGCTGGAGCAGGTGAACAGTGGGGACAGAGTAGGAGACGAGCCCCAGGTTAGGTAGCATCTTGTGAGCCAAGAGCAGGGTTTGGATTTTATTTTGAGTCCGAGACTAAGGTAGCTTTGACCTAAGGAAATAGTTTGTTCTCACTTTCCCCTCCTTGGCAATATCTGCCACACTCAGTGGTCCAGAGATGCACAAAGGTCTCCAGGTGCGAAAGGTGGGCACAGGTGGGGAGAGAGGAGGCCCTGGGGCCTTACCTGGAAACAGGCTCAGCCTTCTGTCAGGAAGTGGAGATAACAGGGCGATATCAGTGCAGTCCGAGGGGCGAGGCTGCCAAGGCAAATTAGTGCGCTCGAGATAGTCTGCGAGATAACGGATGTCAGCCCCTTTGGCAAACGCATGATTAGCCAGGCAAGATGCGCTCTGCACCTTAGCGAGATCCAGGGACCTGCGTCAGGTCTGGAACATCAGTGGACCTCCAGGTGGGATGCCGGCCCAGCAGGTGTGGAGAGGTCTAGCTTCAGGGCGCCACTCAGCACCCACACATCCACCCACCACCCTCAAGGCCTTGGACAACTGCCTTTTACCCAGGGAGACCCCCTCTTCCCAGCTGCCTGGGACCGTCCCAGGACTCGCTCGGTCCTGGGCAAGCCAGGATGGTTGGTCACCCTACTTATTTACCCCCATTTACTAGATGAAGAAACTGGGTCTCAGCGGCAGGCAGTCAGTATTTGCCTGGGTTTTGTGGTTGGGTTTTTTTTCATGAAAAAGTATTTTATTTGAAATGGTGACACATGCATGTGAAATAAAACATTCATACCCTTCAGAAACGGTTTGTAGAAAAAGAAATCTCCTTCCCACCCCTGTCTGCTTCCCTCCTCAGAAGTAACCAGATTCTTGGGTCTAATTGTACAGTCTGGGCCTAAACTTATAATTTATTAAGTTCTGCACAACAGGCAGCCTCTGAGATATTCTGTTCACCTGAATTTTTTTCACTTAAAAGTGGGAATTCCCTGGCAGTCCAGTGGTTAGGACTCGGCGCTTCCACTGCAGGGGGCCCAGGTTCAATTCCTGGTCGGGGAACTAAGATCCTGCAAGCTGTGCAGCGTGGCCAAAAAAAAAAAAAAAAAAAAAGTATATGAGTTCTTTCATCCATTCAGCTAATATTTGTTGAGCACCTACTATAAACCAGGCTTAGGTCACAGCAGTGAAGGAGACAGATACTTCCTGCCCAGGTAGAACTCCCTTTCCTCAAATTGATAGCAACTGTTTGTCTATAAAAGCTGTTCTTAGCTCAAGAGCCATACAAAAGCAAACCACAGGTTGGATTTGGCCTGGGGGCTGTAGTTTGCTAACCTCTGGTCTGAAGGGCAGTCAGTGAAATACGTAAAATATACATGATGTCAGATATTTGCTGAGTGCTGGGGAGAAAAGTCAGACAAGGAGAGGGGGTAAGGAGTGTGAGAGGCTGGGGAGGTGGGGGATGAAGTGGTGCCGGAGGAGACTTCCCTGAGGTGAGTAGCTGAGCCTGGTGGGGGGAGGGGGAGATATTCCACAGAAAGGGAACATCACATGCAAAGGTGCTGAGGCTGGCGCATGCCTGGTGTGGTCCGTTGCAGCTGGAGCCTCGTCGTCGGGGAGGTGAATTCAGAGGAGCCACAGGGGGCCCAGTCCCGCAGAGCCTCATGGTGGTGTGAATATTTTGGCTTTTCCGATGAGAGAGATGGGAGCCTTGGAGCGTTTATATGTACATAGACAGGCTTCAACATTTCAACAGCTGCAAAATATTCCATTGATTGGACTGTTATATATTTAACAGGTCCTCCATGATGGACAACTTTTGCTACCCTATTAAGAATTAATGAGGTTAGGGCTTCCCTGGTGGCAGTGGTTGGGAATCCGCCTGCCAATGCAGGGGACACGGGTTCGAGCCCTGGTCCGGGAAGATTCCGCATGCCACGGAGCAACTAAGCCCGTGCGCCGCAACTACTGAGCCCGCGCGCCTAGAGCCCGTGCTCCACAACGAGAAGCCACCGCAATGAGAAGCCTGCGCACCGCAGCGAAGAAGAGTAGCCCCTGCTCGCTGCAATGAAGACCCAATGCAGCCAAAAATAAATAAATTAAATAAATAAATTAAAAAAAAAAAAAGAATTAATGAGGTTAGGGACTTCCCTGGCGGTCCAGTGGGTAAGACTCTGCGCTTCCACTTCAGGGGGCATGGGTGCTACTCCTGTTCGGGGAACTAAGATCCCACATGCAGCGAGGCATGGCCGTCCCCAAAAAAATAATTAATGAGGTTAATATTTGCAAATGATTAAAAAAAAATTTAAGACACAGGAAAGGGCAGATAGTAAAGAACCTCCCTCCCACTCCTGCCCGGTCGCCACCCAGATCCCCTCCTCAGAGACAATCCCCTGTGACCAGTTTCTAGTTCTCCCTCCAATGGTTGTTTCTGTGTCTCTAAGAAATACCCACATATTTCTCCCTCTTTATATGCAAACGGCATCACATTGCGCATGCTGTTCTGCACCTTGCTTTTTACCACTTCATGTCTAGATATGATTCCACATCCATTACATCTAGAGTTTCCTTCTTTCTGACAGGTGGCTAATCCGACTGCACTGTAATGTATCAACTGGTCCTATGTGGGTCTTGGCTCCAGTGCAGGAGCGTCAAATACCACTTGGGGATGCTAAAGGGGCACCTGTGTGGGTGAGGCTCCTGCACAGAGCCTGGCACACAGCAGGTGCTCAGTAAATGGGAACAAAAAGGGCTTATCCATCTTTTCTTGGAGCCCCCAACTCGGCCACGCCCAATGGACTTGGACCCAAAAACTTCCCTTGAAAGCCTTTTGTATCCTGGGATGGTGACAGAGCGCCTTCTGAGTCAAGGCCCGAGGCTGAATCACTATTTGCATTCAGGCAAGTGGGAGACACTCAAGAGGTTTTGTTTTTTTAAATCAAGGATAAGGGTGGAGGTTGAGCCTTGATTCATTCATTGAAATTCCCATGGACAATGTCTTCTTCCCGGTCGAGATTAACTCTCTGATTGATCCACTCTGATTGATCCGCTCTGATTGATCCACTCACCGATTAATGATCTAATAATCAACAGGGCCAGTTGGCGTAATATACAAAGAGTATTTATCAGTTAGGAAGTTCATCAACTCAGTGACCAAAGGACAGACTCACAGGGATAGTTCAGGACATGGAGAAAAGGAAATGGCTTTGGAGTATGTAAGAAATGCTTCAATCATGTACATGCAAATTGTAACTAGGAGATCTCACTTTCCCTTATCAGATGGGAAAAGATAAAAAAAATCTGACAATACCCTGCCTCCACCAGGTTTTGAGAAGGGCCCCCACCTCCCTGCTGGTAAGTATAATTTAGTTTAACCTCATTAGAGGACATTTGGACAAATGTATCAACTTTTTTTTTTTTTGGCCACACCACATGGCTTTTGGGATCTTAGCTCCCCGACCAGGGATTGAACCCGGGCCCTCGGCAGTGAGAACACAGAGTCCTAACCACGGGACCGCCAGGGAATTCCCTCAACATTTTTTATAACATATCTTTGCACTTCAGGTCAAAGATGTGTGTACAAGACATTCATTGAAATTGCCACCTTGTTTGTAGTAGCAAAAAATTATATTCTAATTTAAATGCCTATCACAAGTCCCCTTGTTAGATAAATTGTGTGATTATGGTATAATCCATGCAATGAAAATGTCTGCAGCCCTGCAACAGATGAAGGGAGCTACATGTGGATGATGTGGAACAACTTTGATATGGAACAACTTTGATTGGAACAACTTTCAAGACACGCAGTATAGGTACTTGGGAGGAAAGCAAGTAGGCTAGCGTATAGGCTCTCATTTGTGTTACATAAAAAAGGGAGGTACATGTTATATTCACATATGCATATACCTCCTCGTCTCTATAAAAACCATCTCTGGAAGGTCATACAAGACACTGGTAAAAATATTTAGTTACCTTTGCAGAGGGAAATGGAGATCTGGGATGGAGGGACGCTTTTTTGTTTGGTTGGGTTGTAAATCACATTTTTAGTTATTGTTCTTTTAGTGGGGGATGGACACCCGTGGAAAATGCAGGCCTTTATTCAAATTTATCTTCTCTCAGAGGCCTTTCCTGGCCGCATTAGATATTCCCAAACTGCTCTCCAAGGCAGCTGTACCAGTTTTCATCCTCGTTAAAGGCGTGTGCACCCGGCCCCACGTGACAGCCAGCAGAGGGCGCCGCAGGGCCGCGCCCCGGGGCGTAGGGCGGTGGGCAGGGCCGGGCCGGCCGGGTCCGCTGCAGCCCAGCCGCAGAGCCAGTCCATTTCCGGGAGGACCTGACACCACAGCATCAAAAGTGTCGCCTCGCCTTCACCTGCAAGGAGGCCGGGACCGCACCTCCGGGAGCCCAGGGCCTCGCCTCGCCCAAAGCCCCCTCCCACCTCGCAGTCTACGCCGCCTCTTGGAGGGAGGGTTGTGAGGGTGACCCGGGAGGAGAAACCGCCGGGACAGTTCAATAGGAAGGGAGGGGACAGCCCAGATCTGAGAAAGGCCCCTCCCCCACCTTACACCTCCTCCAGGGCGCAGGTGACCGACCGAAGGAAAATGGAGAGAGGCAGGCCCAGGCAATGATGTTTTGAGTACCAGCCTCTGGACTCTGCCCATCCGGACATCTCCAGGAGACAGAACACCCACCTTTCACAGTCGAGGAAATTGAGGCTCCGAGAGACTGAGTAACTCGCACAGGGTGACCCAGGAGGAGGTACAGCCAGTAATCAGTCATTCACCAAGTACTTGAGCCCCTACTAAGAGCTTTGAAGATAATTGAATAGGGTAATGCAATAAACAGTGATGTTGTGAGTGGGGCAGGGTGCTACTT
This sequence comes from Balaenoptera acutorostrata, assembly GCF_949987535.1. Classification (NCBI taxonomy): domain Eukaryota; kingdom Metazoa; phylum Chordata; class Mammalia; order Artiodactyla; family Balaenopteridae; genus Balaenoptera; species Balaenoptera acutorostrata. The sequence goes on from NC_080078.1 coordinate 78,482,656, forward strand.
TGGCTGGGATGATCAGGCAAGCCTCCCTTGAGGTGACATAAAATTTGTGTTAAATATATCATTCTTACCAAAAGTGTTTAAATTGTCTACTGTACAGTTTCAAGACTACTAATAAATATCTTTCTGTGCTTAAAACAACTTTATCAAGAATTCTCTAGAAGCACCTTCTCCCCCAGCTAACCACTCTCCAGAATTTTGTATTAAACATTTCCTTGCTTTTCTTTATAGTTTTACCGCCTCCATATACATTCCTAGACAATAAAGGGTTTCGTTTGCTTGCTTTTGAACCTTATGTAAATCCAACTAACTATGCATTTGAGTTGGTTCTTTTTGCTTAACATTATGTTTTTGAGATTTATCCCTGTTGTTGCATGGAGTTGCAGTTTGTTTTTATTGCTGTATATGTTCCACTATGGGAATGAACCACAGTTTATTAATCCTTTGTACTGTTGATAAACATTAGAACATTAGGGTTGTTTCCACTTTTTTTGTTTTTTGTTTTTGTTTTTGTTTTGCTATTAGGAACAACGGTGCAATGAATATTCTCTTGTTTCTTCTGGGATTAGGGCTGGCAGCAGTTTTCAACCTTGGCCGCTCACGAGAATCACCTGAGGAGTTTTTTTAAATGCTAATACCAGAGGGTCCCACCCAGACTAATCAAATCAGGATGGCTCTGGGGGTGGGGCCCAGGCTAGGGTGTTCCCTGAGGGAATCTAATCTGCGGCCAGGGCTGAGAACCTCTGGGATGCAGTTGGCCTGGAAGTAGAATTGCTAGGAGGAGAGTCACCTGTTATTAGCTGATGCCAAACTTTTCCAAAGTGGCTTGTACCTATGACACTCTCGCCAGCATGGAACGAAAGTCCTGCTGCCCTCACACCCTCAACACTTGCTAGTGACCAAATTTTAACTTTTTATCTTTCTGATGGTGTGAAATGGTATCTCACTGTGGTTTTAATTTGCATTTCTCTCATTACTAATGAGGCTGAGCAGTTGGTGAAGTTAATGCTGAAACAAAGACAGAAAAGGAGCCAACATGGTGAAGATCTGGGGAGAGAGATTTAGGGGGCAGGGAAGATGAACGGCAGGTGCCAAGGTCCTGTGGTAGGCAAGGGCTGGGATGCGGAGGAACAGAAAGAAGGGTGGTATCATTGTGCAGGGGGAAGGAGGAGGGTGGCTCAAGACAAGATCAGCAGAGGTCAGATCAGCAGGGTGGAGGGCCGTGGTGAAGACTTTGGTTTTTACTCTGGGTGAGATAGGAACATGGGAGGTTTTGAGCAGAGAGACACAGCCTTACTCCTCCCTCTGGATGCATGTGGAAAATCGTGATTGAAAGTAAACAGATGTAGAAGAGGCTATATTCTTCATAATGATTGTGCATGGCCTGTCTCCCCTACCTTACCCTCCCCTCACCAGTTAGAACATGGTAAGGATTGTCTTGTTCACAGCTGTTATCCCCAGCACCTGATGACCAAAACAGACAGTTGTCCCTGCCCTCATTCTAGGTGGTGAGTGGAGGGACTTACAGGTTTTCATCGTCCTTGCTTCACAGGTGGAAACCCGTGGGCAAGACCTGTGGATTTATTTCTGTGCCACAACCCCACTCCAGGCGGGGCATGGCCCTCAAAGTTGGTGGGCTCACAGGAGAGCTGAGGATGAAGTGTCCCTCCCCTGGGCCCACCCCACAATGAATCAGTCAGTGCCCCCCTTGGAGCCCAGCATTAGGTCCTTTAGGCACAGTATTGATGTCCCCAGACAAGTGAGGAGACCACCTCAGCCCCACCCTTCCCCACTTCTTTCTCCCACCTGCCCAGAGTACTCTTTCTCAACCATTCTAAACAGGTCCCTCCTCAGCTGAAAATTCTTCCTTGGCTCCCCAGTGCCCTTGGGGCAAAGTCCAAACTCCTCCAGGCCCTGGAGGCCCGGCAGATCTGACCCATCAGCCCTGCCCACCCCACCCCCAGCCCTGAGAGCTGCTCTCAGTGGCTCTGAAATAGTTACTGATTCTAACCTCAGGCCTTTCCCCTCGGTATTTCTTCACTTCCTCTGGTTAAGTGGCTCACCCCCGACCCCCTGTCAAGTGACCCGCCTCTTGACTGTCACAGTGCCCTGTGGTCTCCCCTCATCAAAGCACACTTCCCTTTGCATTGGAATTGTCTGTTTACTTCGTCTGTCTCCTCCGCCGGACGGGGAGCTACCCTTCAGCAGAGACCCCGAGTGTTTTGTTCAGGGCTGTACCCCCAGCTCCGGTAACAGTGCCTGGCATGTTAGTGGGCACTCAGTAAACACTGAGGGAACGAATGCATTTTTCTAGATGATGCCCGTTTGCTTTGCAAAAAAGGCTGTGGCACTGCACAGTCAATAACCACGTGCAGAAGTCCACTGCTCTTCTCCGTCCCCGAACTGTGTATTGTCCCTTGTCAATCCCACGCTCTTTGCGAGTCACCTTACGGGCGAAGGCACGCCCTTCCCAAACCCGAGGCGGTGGCAGTATCGGAACGTCAGGTGTCCAGACCCGCGGCGCGCGGCGCCAGGGGGCGCCAGAGGCGGGCGACCGTGCCGCATCGGGCTGGCTGGAGCTCGGGTCCCGAAGGGGGTCCCGCCTAGTCCGGGGTTCCCGGCGCCCCGCCCCCGGCAGCCCGCAGCCGGGCGATGAGTGCAGCCCCTAGGCCCAGCGCCCGAGCGGCCCCTCCCGGCTCCCAGCGCCACGCGGCGCGAGCCCCGCCAGACCCCGGCGCACCTGCTTGGGGCGTGGCCTCCAGCGAAGGCGCGCCTCGATTGGCGCGGAGGTGACAAAGGGGCGCGGCCGTCGGAGGCCCCGCCCACCCGCGGCTGGCGTACTTAAGGGAGTTGGCGGCCAGTATCCACGCATAGCGCAGTTGCACGGCCTCGCGGGTGGAGGGTCTTGGGATCCCAGCACGACCCGGCTACCCTCGGTGCTTCGGCCACCATGCCGCGCTCTTTCCTCGTCAGGAAGTCCGCCTGCTCCCGCCGGAGACCCAATTACAGCGAGCTCCACGACTCTTCTCCAGGTGAGTGGACGGGGTGCCGGACCCCAGGGAGTTTGGGGGAGGCAGGCGAAGGCTACATGGGGGGCACCTGAGAGGCAGGGCGCTTGGGGACAAAATCGAGGGGCCAAAGTCGAGGGGCCAAAGTCGACTCAAAAGATAACAGTCTGGGTGTGAATAGGCCGGGGCAGGTGGATCCGGGAGATTGGGAGAGGGCTTTTAGAGGCCGGTGGTCTTGGGCTGAGGGGACTAATTAACCGCCGAGAAGCCGGGCGCCTCGAGAGCACAGAAGTGAGAGGAGGCGGCTTGTGTCTGGATAGACGCCGGCCAGGGGCTGGAAAGAGTCCGGAGTCCAGAGGATTTGGGGGAGGGGGTGGGAGAAGAGATGTGTATGGAAGGGGGACAGGGGTGGTGCCTCGGCAGCTGGGGAGATTAGGGGCCAGGGAGCTGGGGGTCTTGCCTCAGGCTGGGGACTTGGGCACCGCAGGAGGAAGGAGACCTGAGAATGACCTCCTTGAGTTGGAGCTGGGGAAGGGGGGCGTCCTTCCTGTAAGATCTGGAGGTTGAGATGGGAGAACCAGGTGACCTGGCTGAGGAGGGGGCTCTGCCAGGGCAGGAACCTGTCTGTCCTGGTCATGAATCTTTTTTATTCATCTACTAAGCATTGAGTGCCATCCCCACTCAGCCCCTGGCCCACATCAGGCTAATGTTTGCTGACTGACTGAATGATCTAATCCCTGACCTTGCCCTTTTCCCTGTCTCCCCCCAGAGTTCACTTTTCAGCAGCCCTACGACCAGGCCCACCTGCTGGCAGCCATCCCGCCGCCTGAGGTCCTCAATCCCACGGCCTCACTGCCTACGCTCATCTGGGACTCTCTCCTGGCACCCCAAGCCCAGCCGATTGGCTGGGCCTCTCTTCTGCCCCAGGAGGTCCCCAAGGCCGTGGAGCTGACCTCCCTGTCTGACGAGGACAGCGGGAAAGGCTCCCAGCCCCCCAGCCCACCCTCACCAGCTCCTTCGTCCTTCTCTTCCACCTCAGCCTCCTCCCTGGAGGCCGAGGGTTATGCTGCCTTCCCAGGCTTGGGCCAGTTGCCCAAGCAGCTGGCTGGGCTCTCCGTGGCCAAGGACCCCCAGTCTCGCAAGGCCTTCAACTGCAAATACTGCAACAAGGAGTACATCAGTCTGGGTGCCCTTAAGATGCACATCAGAAGCCACACGCTGCCTTGCGTCTGTAGCACCTGCGGGAAGGCCTTCTCCAGGCCCTGGCTGCTGCAGGGCCACGTCCGGACCCACACTGGTGAGTACCCCTGCAGGCTGGCTGCCCTTCTCACTGTCCCCCTGCCTTTGCTGCCAGCTCTTGTAAGATGGGTTTGCTGTTATTTTCAGATTGTGGAAACTGAGCCCCCCACCCCCCACCCCCGCCCAGTCTCCTGACTCCTAGCTCAAGAGTTCAGGGGCCTGGCTCTGAAAAGTTTGGCAGAAACATTCGTTCATTCATCAGCTAAGCAGATGGGCTAAGGAGATAACTTTTACAAGTTCCTCTGCAGGCTCAGTTCCTCAGCCAAATGGGTTGGAGCTGGGTATGGGAAAGGTGTAACCAACACCTTGCTGTTGGGGCCAGGTGTGAAGGGGCTCACCCTGCTCCACCTTCCCCCCCCCGCCCCCCCCCCCAGCCAGACAGGATGTTGTCAGACTCCCCACCTGCCTCTGAATCCTGCTTTGGGATCTTCCCCAAACTTTGGGCTGCTGTTTCACCTCTCTTAGCCTCAGTACCCTCCTCTGTGAAATGAGCATAGAAACACCTTGTAGGATTTTTGCTCTGGTTAAATGAAAGAAAGCATACAGAAATCACCTGGGACAGTGCTTGGTACATGATCAGTACACACAAAAATCATAGTTGGTATTCATTCTGCTTCCATGCTGTGTGTCTTTGAGCAAGTGATTTAACGCTCTGAGCCTCTCCGATTATAATATAATCTTACAGGGTGGGTTATGGTAGCATTTCATAGGGGGTTGTCTAGATTCAGTGGCTCCTTAATCGCTTTATAATATCATCATGGTTCTCAGATCTGCTCTCCCCACCCCGACTCACACTGCTGAAGAGATCATCTTAATCCTATCATGCAGACCCGGGAACACCTTTGCTGGCAGAAAACACAATTATGTCTTGATGTTTCAAAAAATGCAATGCTGTATGTGTAGAAAATTATGAAATGGAGCCTGTTCTAGTCTTTAGCTTTCTGGAAATGCAGAAAAGGTAGCCACTCCACCTTTTCAGAACATGAATGGTGGAGGCAACCCTGCTTGGGGCTGCTCTTTGGAGAGTGTCTGCTGAGGGAGAAGAGGGTTCAAGGGTCATGACTGTTGGTTTTGGGGGTCAGGTTGGCCAGGTTGGAGACTCAGTTCTGGCATTTCCTCATCCGGTGGCTGACCTCTGAGTGAGCTGTGAGGGTCAGTGAGGTGGTTTGTGAAGCCTGGCATTTTGCAGGCATTACTGGTGTCATCATTACTCCTACGGGGTGGGGGGTGCGGGGGGAGGCATCCTCCACAGCTTGCAGACTGTGGCTACTACCCATGTCTCTTACTTGGTCCCCTGATTTTAACATGGAAGGGTCCAACTGCCTGTACTCTGTCCTGGGTGCCTGCCCAGCTGATGGGGTCTCTATTTGGGAGGAGTGGAAGCCCTCAGATGCTCCCCTGGGCCCCTCAACTTCTTTCCCCTCCCACTCGGACATTATTTTAATGTAAAGGCATGGCTCAGACACAAAAAGCCTGTTGAAATGCACCAGTGCCATCCTCATCAACTCCCATTGTGTGCCTTAATGGTGCGCCCAGGAGGCGGGGCTGGGGGGTGGAGCAGGTGCACGGGGCAGCGGTGCCCAGCACCTGTTCCAGGCCGCAGCTGCTGGCCCGCAGTGTGTCAGGCCGCTTTAATCCAGGGAGTATCGCATGTACACTGCCCCCCTTGGCGGCCTTTGTCCCGCCGGTCTGGTGCCGATTTCACACTCCAGGAGCACCATAAAGACGTGGCTGGGCTGGGGAGGGGGAATCCGCGAGGGGTGGAGGTCTACTGCCTCCTGCTGCACCCCTCACATCCCATCAAGCCTGCCCCTTTGTTCAGGTTTGTGTCTAATCATAAGAAACATAAAGATAACATTCACTGAGCACTTGGCAGTGCGGGAGGCGGGGGAAGGCGTGGTGCTCAGGGCTTCCTTCACCTGTGTCAAGGCGGTAAATCCACCAACAGTCCTAAGAGAGAGGTGCCGTCATAAACCCCATCTTACAGGTGTGGAAACTGAGGCATAGAGAAGGAAGTCACTTTCCCAAGTCACAGCCCATAGGCTGGAGCCAGGGCTCCTTCACCTCGGCCAAGGGGGTGAGGGGGCAGTGGGGATTACAGGACTCCTTCCCCTTTTCCAGACCTGCATAGCATGGGCCCTGAGTTCACGAAGGAGTGTGTGAATGAGGAGGAACTTCCCTTGGACCTTGTAGACTGCAGTCATCAAACCCTTCCGGCCTGGTATGCAGAGGCAGCTCAATAACGGCAGAGCAGGTTACTCAGGTGTCCCTTCCCCAATCCTCTGGCTAGGTCCCTGCTCTCTGCCGGTGGCCTGTTTCCTTGTATACCTGCCCCAGGAGACTGAGCCCATGAACGTGGTTCCACAGTGGGCCGCAGGCATCTGACTTCTGGACCCCGCCCTCCCTGCTCAGCGCAGCGCCCCAGGCACCCAGAAGGCTCATGGAATTCATTCATTCCCAGCTCTCAATTCCAGCACTGGGATTCAACTAGAGGGCCTTGGCCTAGGGGCATATAAGGCTGGGAATGGAAGGATAGGAGAATGTAGTTTCTTCTGGAAAAGACTGTTCAGTATTACAGAATAGTGCCTGGCCTGTGGTAGGAGCCTGATTAGTATTTGTTTAATGCGTTACCCTTCTGACTTTATTTGGGAAATGCTGCAGCCCCAGGAAAAAACGAAACACAGCATTTGACGTTTCTGGAATGTGAGTTACAGTCTCTTGATTGGGGCAGGAATTATGAAAAGTTGGTGAATGGTGTTTTCTGGTGGTGATTGAGGAGTCAGGCTCTTCTGAGACCTTTATAAAAAAAAGACTTATTGTTGTACAAGCATTTATTGAGCTCTCACTGTGTACCCAGCCCCGAGTGCAAGACTCTTCTCAATACAGCCTGGCCGGGCAGGTGAATGAGGGCCACAGGTGGGGTTTTTTTTAAAAAAATAAGTCATAAGGTAAAAGGTTTCTGTAGCCTCTTGGGGGTTCTGGGCCTTAGGCTGGAAGCTTGGAATAGATTCGGGGTCGGGGGGGGGGTGTGGGATCCTGCCCTCATGGGACTCAGTCTGATTGGGGGACGGACAGACTTGAAACTACCCTGAGTGTGATCCGAGTTGATGGGGAAGCAGGATAAAGGAGTGACCTGCTGGGGGATGGGGGTGGGGTGGGGCTTTAAGGCTGACTCTTAAGCTTTGTCTCCAAGAGGAAGTAAATCCAGGGGTTAATAAGCAACACCCATTACAGCCCCCTTAACTGAGGGGCAGTCTGTGTAGTGGTTAAAATCAAGGGCGCTGGAGTCGGGCTATTTGGTTCTTGCTGAGACGCTGCATATTCCCTGTGCCTCAGATTCACCATCTCTAAACTCAGGACAAAGGTGGGGTTAAATGAGATAGTGTAAAATGCTTCCACTGTCCCTGGCACAAAGTGTTCAGCAAACACAGTTGCCATCACTGTCATTGTTGAGCACTTCCTGCTGGCAGGGCAGGAAAAGTACTTGATTCAACCTTCTCTCAATTACCAGCCTCTATGAGTGGGGGATGAACAGCTCCATTTTACAGATGAGCAAATGGAGGCTCAGAGAAGCCAGCTGACTTGCTCAGGGCCACACAGTGGGAAGCAGCAGCGCTCCCTGCCAAATCCAGGCCTTTGGACACTGTATGGCCTGGCTTTTCTGGGTCGCAGGAGTTCCTCAAGGTTGGGGTGAGCCGGGGGTGGGTGGGGATTTCAGTAGACATCAGCTGTTCTCCCAAGTGGCTGAGTCTCACTCAGCTCCCTCCTGTCGTCTCTCCCCAGGCGAAAAGCCCTTCTCCTGCCCCCACTGCAGCCGCGCCTTCGCTGACCGCTCCAACCTGCGGGCCCATCTCCAGACCCACTCGGATGTCAAAAAGTACCAGTGCAAGACGTGCTCCAGAACCTTCTCCCGAATGTCCCTGCTCCACAAGCACCAAGAGTCAGGCTGCTCAGGGGGGCCCCGCTGACTCTCAAGGCTCCTTGCGCCTCTCCGGGCCCTCCCCCCACCATGCAGTGGCCTCCCCCAACTCCAGAAGAAAGGACCCAGCATCCTTCTCGCTGCCGCAGAGTTCCCTCCTGAGCTCCGCCTTCTGGCTGTGTTGGCCCCCCAGGACTCTGAGGACCATTTCCCAGTCCTCTGCTCTGAGCGCCTCACCGGGCTCTGAGGGGGGCCTTTCTGTGGACGGCTGATGGGAGAGTGGCTTGCAGCAGAGACCCCCTCCTGGCAGCCGCTGCTCCAGAGTGTTCTGGAGTTGGCCTTTCTGCGTGGGTTTGTGTATCCAGAGCTGTTTGGATACAGCTGCTTTGAGCTCCAGAACAAAAGCCAGCAGACTGATGAGAAGCTCCCACCCCACTCAGGGGACCCCAGCCTCCCCTACAGGAACCCTCAGGCCACCCCCTCCAGAAGGTGCAACTAACTATGCAAACATCCACCCCCAGGTGCACTCGCGGGGGTGGTCCCTGACACAAGGACGGCGTCTAGACCCCAGGATGCCCCAGGGCCTGGGCAGCTATTTCAGCCTCCTGTTTGTCATGGTGGCACCTGTTTCACGGGCAATTTAACAACGTCTCCAAAGGGACTGTGAATAATTGCCTTCACTTGTCCGGGGCCCAAGTGGGGTGCTTCGGCTCCACTGATGTGTCTCCCGGAACTATTTTCGGGGGCCCGACAGGTGGGCCCGGGAGGAAGATGTTTACATTTTTAAAGGTACACTGGTATTTATATTGCAAGCGACATTTTGTACTAAGGAAACGTTTTGTATAGTTATATGTTCGGTTTATTGATATTCAATAAAGTGGTTAATTTATATATAAAAAAGTCTACTTGGTTTTATAGTGGAGTGGGTATTTTAAAGGGCCTTTAGGGAGGGAGGAGGGGGCAGGGATTCGTGGAGCTCAGATACTCCTGACACAGCCTTAAATCTTGGCCTCTTAAACATCACATGGCTTTGGACCTCTGGGTTTGTCAGGGACCTTGTTTGTGCAGATGGGTTTTCCTCCGAGCCTGGATGTCCTGTCCGATGCGGAGGTTGGGAAACACCTGTGGGCCAGTGAGCAGTAGGGCTGTGTGTGCAGGTTTCTTAGTGGTCTCTACACTGCGGCGCTTACTCCTCTCCTGCTCCCGTTTTGAAGCCGACCAGGCCCACAGGGCGAGAAGCGGGCTCCTGGGTCTTAGCAGCTAGGCCTGCTGTGGGGCCTTCCCCAGCACTGCAGGTCTTTTGGGGAGGGAGCGGCGCTGCTCCCAGATGAGGGAGTGGAATGCAACGAGCAAGAAGGGGACAGAGGACGTCCTTCCTGTTTCCAAGGGCTCCAGGCCCCGCTCCGGCCTCCCTGTCAGACCCACACCTCTGTCTGGCCCCTGGGTACCAAATGGCCTTTGATGCAAGGAAATTGGCTGGCTGGAGTCGGGAGGGTGAGAAGCCAGGCCAAAGGGTAGGGGTCATTCTGCTTCCTGCTCGAGGACAGGACAGGACGGGAAGACGGTCAGCTTGCGTCCCGGGCTGAGATAATTCACTGCCGGCAGGCTGTCATGGTGACCTCACCTCTGGGGCCCTCCTGGGGCCAGGAGAAAATGAGTGTCCTTTTTGAGCACAAAAGGTGCCGAAGGTGCCAGTTTCCTGCGGGGAGCTGAGCGGGCGTCCCAGAGCCCCAGAGTCAGGCTGGGGGCGGGGGAGCTTCGTGTTCCAAAGGAGAGATGATTCTTTCTTCTAAACAGGAAATGGTGACCCGCAGGCCGGGAGCAGCCCTTAATGACTTGCAGCTTTCCTCCCAAAAGAAAAAAAAAAAGTTCTCTAACAATCGCCAAATTGTAGCTGGCCTCCCTGAAGGGAAGTTAGGGAGTCGGTGGGGGGCTGGGGGCTTGGGCGTCAATTTGCTGAAGGCCTACTGTGTCCCACGTCCCTGGGTGTCATACATCCACCCGTAGTAGGTGCTGACATTGATGGTGAATGAATAATTGATTTCACACACTCCCAGAGGGATGGGCCTCATGGAAACTCCCAGCTGGCATTCAACGTGGGTGCACGAGGCTCTGATCATTCTGGGAGTCAGGTGCCAGGCTCATGCCCTTGGCTCGCAAGGCCTTGGAGCAAGGCTCTCTGCCTCTCGGACCCCCAGTTGCTGCCTCTAAAATAGGGTGATGACAGCGCCTTCCTCCCCGGAGACTGTAAAGGGATGTCCATCCAATCGGTTTTGATGAGCCCCGTGTGTGCCAGGCCCTGTTCTAGGCCCCAGGGTTACAGCCCTGAACAGAGAGACAGTCCCTGCACTCAGGGAACTAATGTTTTAGCGGGGGAGACAGAAAACAAACAAGTGATTAAATAAGCCGCTTTCCTACAGTGACGTGCCAAGATGGAATTAAAGAGAGCGCCTACTAGAGAGTGATGGGGTAGGGCACCCTCCGATAAGGCAGGAGAGCTGCAGCCCAGCGCCCATTCCAGCGGAGACCTGGAGAAGAGAGCTCCAGCCTCGCGAGGGAGCAGCAAGTGCAAAGACTCCGGGGCTGGAATAAGCTTGCCACGATGCCGAAAAACACCAGGGTGGCAGAGAGGCTGGGGGGGACCAGGTGGGATTGATGAGCTGGTCCAGCTCCTGCAGCACTTGTGCAGGTGGTGAGGAGGAGTTGGATTTTGTTGAGCCCAGAGGGCAGCCACGGGGACATTTTAAGCAGGGGAGCCATGAGGCCTGCTTTACTTTTACACTGATTCCCCCCATCCTGGTGGAGAATGGAGTTAGCCAAGTCAGAGCTGGGAGCCAGTGAAAGGCCCAAGGCAGAGGGATGACTGCTGGCCTGGCCCAGAGGGGTGGAGGCCTCGGGGGATGGTTGGATTGAAGAATCTGTAGCAGCTGCGCCCCCAGCGCTGTGCCAGGCACACCTGAGCGCTGGTGGGTGCGAGTTACTAGGGATTATTTAAAGGAGATGTTGGACCCGGTAGCGGGAGTGGGGATAAAAAGAAGAATGGTTCCTGTGTTCTGATGTGGACAAGCCCCCACTCAGCCACATTTAGCTAAGTGAAAAAAATAACATGCAGACCATGCTCCCTTTTGTGGGAAGAAGGGTGGAATTGAGCATGTTATTCATTCTTGTTTGTATTTGCATACAGAAACTCTGGAAGGATTTACAATAAAACAATCAAAGCCATCTCTAGGCGGGTGCAGGGGTAGAATGGGGTGGATGGAGGCAGGCAGGAGAGAGCAGGGAGCCAGGCTTTTTAGATTTCTTTAAAACTTTTGATTTTGCAATAGTTTCAACCTGAGAGAAAAGTTGCAAGAAAAGTACAATAAACTGGAATCTTTCGATTGGCATTTTATCAAATGCAAGTCTGCATTTTCTCTCTCTGTATACGCACATACACATGCCCACTTTTTTTTTTTTCTGAACCATTTGAGAGTAAGTTGTAGGCATGATGCCCCTTTACCACGAAGTATTTCAGCGGGTATTTCTTAAGGATAAGAACGTTCTTTCATATGACCACAGTTCAATGATCAAAATCGGGAAATTTAGCGTTGGTGCGATGCTATTATCCAATCCACAGTCATAATCAAGTTTCCCCAACTGCCCCAGTGATGCCCTCCGTAACACTTTAGGGGATGGGGAGAGATCCAGATCCCATGTTACATTTACTTGTCCTCTTTAGTCTCTCTTATTCTGGAACAGCTCCTTCCTTGGTCTTTTGTGAGTCTGACTTTTTTTTTTTTTAATAAATTTATTTATTTATTTTTGGCTGCATTGGGTCTTCATTGCTGTGTGCAGGCTTTCGCTAGTTGTGGCGAGCGGGGGTTACTCTTCATTGCAGTGCATGGGCTTCTCATTGCGGTGGCTTCTCTTGTTGCAGAGACCAGGCTCTGGGGCCTGCAGGCTTCAGTAGTTGTGGCACGCGAGCTCAGTAGCTGTGGCTCGCGGGTTCAGTAGTTGTGGCGCACGGGCTTAGTTGCTCCGCAGCATGTGGGATCCTCCCAGACCAGGGCTCGAACTTGTGTCCCCTGCATTGGCAGGCGGATTCTTAACCACCATACCACCAGGGAAGCCCCTGTGACTCTGATATTTTTGAAGAGTTCAGGCCAGGTATTTTATAGAACGTCCCTCAGTTTGGATTTTCCCAATGCTTCCTCATGATGAGATCTGAGCTGTGCACTTTTGGCAGAACCACAGCGGTGGGGCTGCATCCTTCTCAGTGCAACGTATCATGGGGCACATGACGTCAGTTTGTCCCATTCCTGGTGACGTCAACTTTGATCACTTGGTTAAGGTGGTGTCTGCCAGGTGTCGCCTGGATAAAGTCCCTCTTTTTCCCCTTTTGTACTTAGTCCGTATCTTATGGGGAGACCTTCCAGGGCCACGTGAATATCACATTACTCCTCAAACTTCCACCCACGAGGTTTAGCCCTCGCTGGTGTTTTCTCCCTAAATCAATTATTATTATGGTGGTTGCCAAATGGTGATTTTTCTAGCTCCATCATTCCTTCTATTTTTACTGGTTTGCTTTCTACCGTAGGGAAGAACTACCCTCCTCTGTCTGGGCAGCAGCTCAGAGCTGTGGGTTGGGAAAGATTGGGTGGGGAGGAGCAGGGTCTGGCCAGGCCCTTAGATCCTCCCCTGGATTTTTCTTTAAAACGAGTCCAGGAAATAAACTGGCTGTAAAGCTGGTCTCCGTGCAAGTGTCCAGGCAGGCAGGTCTGCGGCCAGGGCCACCTCTGGGCACATCTGGGCCCCATTAGTGATCCGGTGGCTTACTCATGGATGTCCCTTGAGCTGGGATGGGGGGGTACTCTGGCGAGCAGGGATCTGGGTCCTCCTTGCTCCTTTTTGCTTTCAAATTGTCAATTTCACAAATGTTAGGGAAATTTATTCTTTCATTAAAAAAGAAAAAATGAAAAGATTAGATGTGAGGCTCAAGTGATCTGTGATCAACACACCCTATCCTGATGCCTTTACTGTCTCCAGCGTGCCACTGTGAAGGGCTTAGTTTATATCTTCTAGATTAAAACAATAAATATTTACATGCACATATGGCTCCAATCTCACTCACAGGAAAAGCCAAAGTCCTCACCTTGGCCCACAGGGGCCTGCACGATCTGGCCCCATCACCTCTGCCTCATCCCCTCCCCTACCCCCCTCACTTCCTCCAGTCACGAGGGGTCCTCTGCCACCTCAGGGCCTTTGCACTTGCTGTTCCTCTGCCAGGAAGACTCAGCCCCCAGAGAAGCTCACGTGGCTGGTCTCCCCCACCATCCCTCTCCCCTTTACATTCCAGCCCCCATGCCCTGCCCTGTTTTGTTTTGTTTTTTTTTTCTCCATAGCACTTGTCACCATCCGACAATCCATGTATTTCACTATCCACAGTTTCTCTGTTGACTCTCTTCCCCACTAGAATGGCAGCTCCACGCAGGTGGAAACTTCGTCTGCTTTGTTCATAGTGCAGTCTCGCGGTGCCTCTCGTCTCTCTCACAGGAGGAGCACACTCTGTAAAACTTTGCTGAATGAATGATGAATGAATATATGTGTGCCCCTAGGAAGTACAACGTTGTCACCATTCTCATGGGGCACTTTCTATGTGCCAGGCCCTGTGCTGAGTGCCTCGTATAGATTAACTCATTAAACCTTCACAACTGACTCAAGAAAGAGGAAACCAAGACCCAAAGAGGTTAAGTAACTTGTCCAGGGTCACACAGCAAGTAAGTGGCAGAGCTGGGATTGAAACCCTGAGTTCTTTTATTACTGTTGTCATTTTGTTCCTTCTCCCTTTGGGGTGGGTGTAATTAAAACTTTTTAAATGGAAGTAGAACAGAATCTGGGTCTCTACCTACTACACTTGCCTGCCTAGACTCTCTCACGTAGAGGGGCCCGTTCTGTCCTTTAACATGTCTTCTAGAAACACCACACATCCTTCTTCAGCCAGGTAGCCAGCCAAAGGTGGGCATAGATAGAGGGGTGGTGTAGGACCAGGAAAAGAGAGTTCAGTCCCCAACGGTACCCAGTGGGGTGGGGTATCCTGTGTGGTCCCTGAAGACCAGGAGAAGTTTCAGACTAGGAGCTCCATGAGGGCAGGACCACCCACCTGGCAAGAGCTTGTTTGGTCCGACTTCCCTCTGTACCTAGGGCCTTAGACCCACTCTGGGTGCCCACAGTTGGGTGAAAAATTAGTTTCCTGTGGTTGCCATAAAAAACTACTGCAAGTTGGGTGGCTTAAAACAGCAGAAATTTATTCTGTCACAGTTCTGGAGGCTAGAAGTCCAAAGTCAAGTGTCAGCTGAGCCATACCCCCTCCCAAGGCTCTAGGGGGCGACTCCTTCTTTGCCTCTTCCAGCTTCTGGCGGCTCCCGGTAGCCTTGGCTTGTAGCTGCATCACTGGTCTCTGCCTCCATGTTCACGTGGGCTTCTTCTGTGCCTTTATTTCTCTGAGTGTGTACCCACTCTTCTTATAAGGACACCAGTCACTGGATTTAAAGCCTACCCTAATCCAGTATGACCTCATCTTAGTTTGATGACATCTACAAGAGCATGATTTTCAAATAAGGTCATATTTACACATCTGGGGGTTAGGACTTGAACATATATTTTTTTTGGTGACAGCGGGTGGTGGGGGGGGGGACCCAATTTAACCCCCTGCAGGTGGTTACAGCCAAGGGTGTGACAAGCCTTTCTCAGGGCCTGGAATGGATTTGGGAACTTTTTATTATTCACCCAACAAACCCTGAGGGAGAGTTGGGAAGCTGGCCTGGAGGAGGGGGACCCTTAGGAGGAGATCTGAGGAGTCGGATTTTGTCTCTGTGGTTCTTGGAAGAGAGAGGTCTTTAGGCAAAATCTCTGCCCACCCCAGATCTCAGAAGTTACTGTGTGAGAGGGGCAGGGGGATAGGAGCCAGGTGAGAGAGGTCTGCTGGGATTAGGACCAGGGCCATGTAGGCCTGGGGGGCAATTTTTTTTTTTTTAAGATTTATTTTTATTTATTTATTTAATTTTTTATTTTGGGGCTGCATCGGGTCTTCAGTTGCAGCACGCGGGCTTCTCTCTCTTTGGGGCGTGCAAGCTCAATAGTTGTGGCGCTCGGGCTTAGTTGCCCCGCAGGATATGGGATCTTGGTTCCCTGACCAGGGATCAAACCCATGTCCCCTGCATTGGAAGGCGGATTCTTAACCACTGGACCACCAGGGAAGTCCCTGGGGGGCAATTTTGGACTTACCCTGGGGGCACTCAGGAGGGGTGGGAGGGTTTGAGCAGGGGAGGAACATGAATGAATACATTCTTCGGGACGATCCCATGGGCAGCTGTGTAGGGAGCAAAACCAGCAGTACAGACTCCCCGCCCTCTTGGTGTCAGATGAGGCAGAGGAAAGGATGCAGTGGAGAGATATCTGGGAATGAGGGAGCGGGGGCAAGGACAATGCCTTGTCCGGATTTTTCAGCAACTGAGGGAAATAAAGACTCAGTGAGGCAAAGAGCAACCAGTCAGGCAAATAATAATAATAACAATGATAATAATAACAACAATAAACAGCTCATGACAGTTCACTATCTGTTTTGCACAGATTACCTGATTTCATCCACATAACAACCTTAGGTCATACAGGTATAAGGCTCTGGAGCCAGACTGCCTAGGTTCACATTTCTCCTCCATGGCCTACCTGCTGTGTGACCTAGAGCATGTTGCTCAACCTCTCTGTGTCCATTTCCTCATCTGTAGGACAGCCCCTCCTTCTGGGGGTTGTTGTACAGATTAAATGAATGAATATTTATAAATTGCTTGGCCTCGGGCCTGGCATAGAGGAAAGCCTCTGTAAACATTGGCTATTATTGGGACTTCCCTGGTGGCACAGTGGTTAAGAATCCGCCTGCCAATGCAGGGGACACGGGTTCGAGCCCTGGTCCGGGAAGATCCCACATGCCGCGGAGCAACTAAGCCCGTGTGCCACAACTACTTAGCCTGCGCTCTAGAGCCCGCGAGCCACAACTACTGAGCCTGTGCTCTAGAGCCCATGAGCCACAACTACTGCAGCCCGTGTGCCTAGAGCCCGTGCCCCACAACAAAGAGAAGCCACCGCAATGAGAAGGCCGCACACCGCAACAAAGAGTAGCCTCCGGTCTCCACAACTAGAGAAAGCCCACGCACAGCAACGAAGACCCAATGCAGCCAAAAAATTAAAAAATAAATAAATAAATAAGGTATTGCAAAGTTTTTATTTATTTTTTTAAATTTATTTATTTGGCTGCGCCAGGTCTTAGTTGCGGCACGCAGGATCTTTAGTTGCAGCATGCAGGATCTTTAGCTGCCACATGCAAACTCTTAGTTGCAGCATGTGGGATCTAGTTCCCTGACCAGGGATCGAACCAGGGCCCCCTGCATTCAGAGTGCAGAGTCTTAGCCACTGGACCACCAGGGAAATCCCTCCCCTGGAGCCTCGAGTGGCCAGGTGGCAGGGCCCAGGGGAGCTGAAGACTCTCTGTGAAGTCCTATGTCCCCCATCCCTCTGTGGGTACAAGCTGGAAGGGCCTCAGGTGAGGGGAACCAGTGCTCCCAAACCCAATTCTATTTAGCTGGTGCTGTGGCCTGAAAAAACATTTTAGATGTGCTGAAAAGGTGACAGCAAGGAGAAAGGAGCGCCATGTATCACCCAGGAGGGTGCTTAGGGTGGGACTCCCCCAAGGAAACCCATTTTTACCTTAGGGAGATGAGCTGGGGCTGGGCAGGGGATTTCCTAAGAAACTCGGTCCTTGCCTTGTGGATCCAAGTGCCACCAATACCTCACTCTGTGACCCTGGATGAGTCCCTGCCCTCTCTAGCCCTCATTTTGCACATCAGTAAAACATGTTCAACTTTTGACCCAATCATCAAATAAAAAGTACATAAACACATTCCACCCTGAGCTTTTCAGAATAACAGGATGCCGTAAACAACCCAAATGTCCAGCACCAGGAGACTGAATGTGTTAACTGGGGTCCTTGCATATCCTGAGAACTTTGCAGCTACTATAAATGTCCATACAATCTTTAAAATATATATTGTGTAGGTAGCATGTGAGTGGAGAAAGACAAATGTCTGGCACACGAAAAGCACTTCAAATGTTTCTCGAATGGTGAAATGAATGAATGCATGAGTGGTTAGTCCTCACTGAATAGTTGTTGACAGGAAAGAGAGAAAGGAAAGAAAAGAAAAGAAAAGAAAAAAAAAAGGGCTTCCCTGGTGGCTCAGTGGTTGAGAATCCGCCTGCCAATGCAGGGGACACGGGTTTGAGCCCTGGTCCGGGAAGATCCCACATGACGTGGAGCAACTAAGCCCGGGCACCACAACTACTGAGCCCGCGCGCCTAGAGCCCATGCTCCGCAACGAGAGGCCACGACGATGAGAAGCCCGCGCACCGCAACGAAGAGTAGCCCCCGCTCTCCGCAACTAGAGAAAGCCCGCACGCAGCAACGAAGACCCAATGCAGCCAAAAATAAATAAATAAAATAAATAAATTTATTAAGAAAAAAGAGAGGACAGAAAAGAAAAAGAAGGATCTGTAAGAAGCGTATCCACTGCTCATCGTGATTGTCTCTGGGGGTAGGTTGAGGTGCTGGTGAAGAGGAGGGCATTTCATTCATAATTTTTAACCTTTTCCACTGCTGTGTTATTGTTGTTCCTCCCGGTGAGCATCTCTTGATTTACAGTCATTTTCATGGATAAACCTGATGCTCACAGGTTGACTTGAAAAGGAGCCGACCTGTGCAAGAAGCGGCTCACAGATCAGCCTGAAAAAAAAAAAAGTACGGTCCCATTTGGGTAAAAAGTTCCTCCACCTTTATCCATCGTTGCCTTCACCGAGAGGGATGTGTGTGCCCTGGGGGGTCAACGGTGGTTCTGTCTGGAGGGCGGAGTTGCTGAGGTTTCAATTCTCTTCTTCATAGATCTCAGAATTTTCTATAATGAGCGTGTGTTTTTCTTTGTAAACAGAAACACACACACCCACACACAGAAGAACAACATTCAAGACTTGGCAATGTCCCCAGGTGAAGGAAGTCACGCATGGTGATCACAGCCACCCTGTCACTTTCTCGAGGGCTGCAGGGTGATGTCTGGGTGTCATTGGGTGCCTCCCCCACCCCGGGCACTGCCCGTGAGCTGAATTCATCCTCGGCTTCTGTGTCTATGGGCAGCCCATCCTCCAGCCCTGGTGGGGCCGTTTATTCACCGAGAGCCTGGATGGTTACCGTGCAGGGCTGTTTACCGGCTGTGAGTTGGTCAATCCTTTGAGTGAGAGAGGCAGAGCCTGGGCTCAGAAAGCACAGGGGACTTTCCCAAGGGCACACAGCTGTGAGATAATTGGTGGCACCAGGATTTTCTTTTTGCAATGGCTTTATTGAGATATAATTCACATACCATGCAATTCATCCATTTAAAGGGTACAATTCAGTGGGTTTTTTTTACATGCACAAGGTTGTGCAACCAACCCCACCATCTAATTCCAGAACATTTCATCACCAGAAAAAGAAACCCCGTGTCTATGAGCAGCTACTCCCCATTTCCTCCTCTCCTGGCCCCTGGCAACCACTAATCTGTTTTCTGTCTCTATGGATTGGCCTATTCTCAACATGTTATATAAATGGATCATACAATTCAGCACGTGTCCTTTTGTGACTAGCTTTTCTCACTTAGCAGATGGTTTTTGAGGTTCATCCATGTTGTAGCATGTATCAGTATTTCATTCTTTTTATGACCCTGTAATATTCCACGGATGGATATACCACATATTGTTTATCCATCCATCCGTTGACGAACATGTGGGTTGTTTCCACTTTCTGGTTCTAATGAAGAGGGCTGCTGTGAACATTCCTGTGCAGGTCTTGTGTGGACCACAGCAACCTATGGGAGAGTTCAAGCTGTACTACATCCTTGCCAACGTTTTGTTATTATGGGTTCTTAGTTTTTATTTTAGCCATTTTAGTGCATAAAGGTGTGTGTGTGCGTGCGTATGAGTGTAAGAGTTTTCTCAAGATGTAATTGACATGCAATCAACTGCCAGGTATAAAGTACACATTTTGATAAGTTAGTCTCTTGGGAAATAAACGAGTTTGGGGTCATGTGGTAACTCTGTTCAGGCACCAGTATTTGAACTGGTGTCTGCCCTGCCCGTAGGCCGGGGGGGATTTCTGCTGGCGGGGCCCACTGCCTTGGGAAGGAGAGGCTGGGGTGCCCCCGATGGGCCTCAGCCCTGACCCTGCCATCTGGGTCTTCTCTCTGAGCAGAGGGCAGGTCTACAGAAGGTCTGCGGCTCCAGACGTGAGCGTCCGCGACTGGAGCTCAGTCCCGTCTGCATTCAGCACGTACACTGAGCGCCTACTGTGTGCCAGGCCCCATTCCAGGCAGCGAACAGATAGTCGAGGTCTGTTCTCAGAGAGCTGACAGTCCAGGGAGGGGAGTGACTTTGCCTGGAAAGGGTGCAGGGTGCTGAGAGACAGCAGGAGGGCGCCAGCTTAGTCAGGGCTGTGGAGGTATTTGGGGGGCCCGTCCCAAGACGGTGAAAAAGCAGGAGCGAGCCAGGCAAAGAGAACTCGAGGGGGATGAGGAAGCTGCGGGCAGAGGGAACTGCAAGTGCAAAGGTCCTGGTGTGGGCATGTGCTTGGTGTCTTCATGATGTGACAAGGAGCTCAGTGTGGCTGGAGGGGAGAGATGGGAGAGGGGGTGGGAGACGTGGGCAGGGGCCGACCCCGCAGGGCCTTGTAGGCCAGGTGTTTGGGTTTTATTCTAAGCCATGGGAAGCTGCCAGGGGGATTTTATGCGGAGGAGAGACTTCCCCCTGGCTGTGGGTGGGAAATTGACTGAGGGGACTGAAAGGAAGTGGGAGACAAGAGAGGAGGCACCTGCAGGCTGTGGCTTCCGCCTGGAGAGTTGGCCGAGGAAGAATGGGTGGGAGGTGTCTTTGTGCGTGGGTTGGGTGGGGTTGGAGAGCGACTGAATGAGGCGATGAGCAGAGGAGGGATTCCAGCGCTACTGGCTGGAAAAGAGGGCGGTGGAGAGAAGATGGAGAAAGTCTTTAGAATTGACTTCTTGCCGGACCCTCCCCCAGCCATCTCCGCTACAGCCCCCACCCCGCCTCGGTGTTCCTCGCCCGAGTCCTGACCTGCGATGCGATGCCTCACACCAGCAACCAAATGGACAGCCCCCTGCACTCTACGGACCTTCCCCCCTCAACTCCCTCCCCTGGTCCCACCTCCTTTCTCAGTGAGCTTCTCTCACCGGACAGCAGCTCTGAGCAGGCAGGAGCAGCACCTGGTACGGTGCCTGGCACACAGCAGGCTCTCAGTAAATATGTGGTGAATTAATTAAAGAAGGCTGTGGATGACCTTGGCGGAGAGTATGGTACTAGGGAACCAGAGAGGAGTTCGGAGGAAGGGAGGCTGAGTTCTCTCGCTCACTCTCTCCCTCCTCTCCCAGGCCTGTGGAAGGGCAGAGGCTCTCGGGGATCTTCACCAAGGTGGAGCAGCCGGTTCTAGAGCCCAGGAAGGAGGATATCACAACAGCCCTTGGGAGATGCAAATGCTCTCACTATCACATCCCTATTTTAAAGATGAGGAGACTTGAGTCCCAGAGGAAGGAGGCATTTGCCCAAGGTGCCCCTCAGGTGATAACGGCTGAGCAGGGATTCAAACCCAGACCTGTCTAACCGCATAGGTCCTTATCTAATCTTTTTGTCCTCAAAAAGACTTTTTAGAAAAATTAAAATTTAAAAGTTGGCAAAAAAAAAAAAAATTGGGGCCTGGGGCGAGAAAGAATTCCTTTAGGTAGAGGCCCTTCTAGAGCATTCCAGGCATTAATACAGACATGTGTTTGGTGGCCTCTATGGAAGAGACCTGAGGGCTGGATTACAAATAAAACTGCTACAGACATGGACAAGTCTTTGTGTGGGCATATGTTTTTGTTTCTCTTGGGTAAACACACAGGAGTGCAATTGCTGGACTGAATGATGAGTATATGCTTAACTTTTTAAGAAACTGTCAAACCACTTTCCAAAGAGGCTGCACCATGTTGCCTTCCGACCAGAAGCGCACGAGGCTTCCAGCGCCTCCATGGCTTCACCAGCACTTGGTACGGCCAGTCTTTTAGATTTTAGCTGTTCTCTTGGGTGTTTACTGGTTTCTCGTTGTGGTTTTAGTTTGCATTGAACCTCTTTCCACGCACTTATTTACAATCAATAGATCTTAATTAGTGAAGATATACAATATTCAAATCTTTTGTCCGTTTTTAAATTGGCTTCTTTTCTTATTATTGAATCTTGAGAGTTTTTTATAAATTCTGGATACAAGTTCTTTATCAGATATGTTGGGCAGATAGACTGAAGAGAGTTGTAATATACGCTGGAAACACTGGCTGGCAGTTTTATTGCTATCATTTTCATCACTGTGGTTTAGAGTGCAAGTGCTAGGATTCAAATCTCAGCTCTGCCACTCCCTGGCTGCACGACCTTGGGCAAGGGACTTCCGTCTGTGTCCCAGTTTCCCCATCTGTAAGGTGGTTCATATGACAGTTGAATACTCGAATGCAGGTAAAATGGAGTAAAGGCTGGAAAAAAAAATAGGTATTATTATTACTATTATTATTTTAATGAAATTCAGACAAGTTCAATGGAATATCAGATTTTTGATTTGTTGTGGCAGTGGAACTGAGGGAGCAGGTCTGTGTCTGAACAAATGTGGGGATTAGGTGACCCTGTACCAGCATCACCCTGTCCCCTCACATGGATCATCTTTCTTAATCCTCACGGCAGCTCTGAGTGATCAGAACTAATCACTGCATTTGACAGAGGAGGAGCTGAAGGCCAGGGTCCTTTATGGCCTCACCTGCCTCCTCCGAGACCCACACCAGAGCCTGGCCCGTAGAGTGCGTGCTGGGAAAGTGCATGTC
This sequence comes from Balaenoptera acutorostrata, assembly GCF_949987535.1. Lineage (NCBI taxonomy): Eukaryota > Metazoa > Chordata > Mammalia > Artiodactyla > Balaenopteridae > Balaenoptera > Balaenoptera acutorostrata. The sequence goes on from NC_080078.1 coordinate 78,504,837, forward strand.
TCCTCCATGGCTGTCTAGGGGCTGAGGAGGCTCCGAAAGGGGGTGACACACTGGGACTCGAAATATTAGTGAGAGTGGGGATGAGGGTGGGAGTCGATGATCAAAGGTAAATGAGACCGAGCATTGTTTAAAATAAGTAAAATAGGGGACTTCCCTGGTGTTCCAGTGGTTAAGACTCGAGCTTCCAGTGCAGGGGGTGTGGGTTCTATCCCTGGTCGGGGAGCTAAGATCCCACATGCCATGAGGCGTGGCCAAAAATAAATAAATAAATAAGTAAATAAAATAAGTAAAATAGAATAAAGAATAGAGAGAACTATAGCTGTGTCCCTCTGGTGTTAAAGATGAGAATTATTTTAAGAAACTCCTGTTTCTTCATAAGCAAACGCTTACAATGGCCTTGTTTGTCCTAAGAACCAAGCGCTTTTCTCTCGGTTATTTTCAGCCACACTTGGCCTGACCTGCCAATATGTGAACATGCTGTCAGTGTCGCACCTCATCAGGGATATGAACAAGGCTTGTATTTCACTTTACTGGTTGCTTCTAAAAGTCATCATGAAACATTGGCAAAAGCCTACAGGCCTTAGAAAAATAAAAATTTAAAAGTTGGCAAAATTTAAAAGTTGTCACTACAGGACAGTTGAGTGAATATCTTCTTGTGGGCTCTATTGGTTGAAAGTCTATAAATCACTTGAAATATAAATGTATATTTACTATAAAGGAGCAAAACACAGTCCTATTTTAATAATTATTGTGAACATGGTCAACTGTATTAAAAACAAGAAGGTTCAAAGAAATCAAAACTAAGGAAATAAATAGATGGTTAATACAAAAGTGATAACTTTGGATGAAACATCATTTTTTCTCGAGCAAATGATTATAAATAATTAAACGATAGCAACAGAGCAGTAGCATTAATTCTACTACTTGTACCATTATGTGGTTTGCTAGCTTTCATAACAAATCATAAAATTCATAATAAGAATATAACCTTTAAGAATGTAATAGTTTTCAGTTATTTCATTTCCTCTTTTAGGAGTCTTTTAGGAAAAAATCTTATTTGGGCATATTTAGAAAATGAAGGAAGATTTAGAGAAAATGAGGAACCACATGATCCTTTGTCCTTGCCGATCAAACTGCAGAACCATGGATATCCTGCAAGAGCTTTCGGTACATACTTTCTATACTATTTCCTGTCTTCAGGCTACAACGCTGTACAAGCAACATGCTATAGTTATTGCTATTCATGCAAGTACTTCAGTAGCTGAAAAGGAAGGACGTTTTAAATTTGCCCAAATCGTGAATCCTGGGTAAAAAAGTTCCATCTTAAGAACATATTATGAAAAAGTGTGTCTGGGAATTCATGGCCCTGGACCCAGAGACCAGTGATAGCCTTCCATGTGTCTGCTGAGAGGGCCCATCTCTTCAGTGTTGTGCCCTGGGCGCAGGGAAAGGGTCCCCGAGCAGCTGACAGCGTGAGAGAAATTGATCTTCCCAATGAGCTCAAAGTTTAAAATTGACTACTAATCATAGTAATAATAAAATGGATGGATAGTTTTAAATTGTCCAATAGGATTTTACATTCCCCCTTGCCTTTCAGATGCATTCCATGGTGGTGATACTCAGCTTCAGTCAGCGTTCAGAAAACAGAGATTTTAACCCTCAGGAATTTTAGTACTGAGCTGAAATGTATACATGGGGTTAGGAGAGGAGAGTGTGTAGCTGGTATGATAGATAAAAGGGACAGGGCAGAAAGGTGGCCCAGGGACAGAGAGCAAAAGGGGAGGTGGCAGAAGATGTGGAATTAGTAGGGGGTCTGAGCAGTGCTGGGAGACAGACCATACAGTGGGGGGAAGACCCTACAAGGTTGAGGCAGAGTGGGATGGTTGGCTCATGAGGGGATGGAGCTCATGGGGAAAAGAGCTGGTGCAGAGATGAAAGTCAGGGTGGGGTTGGATAAAGGCCAAAGATGGGTGGAGGGAGGACCAGGGTGAATATAAATTTGCGAGATAAAGGGCATAAAGATATCTATGGATCTGGAGATGGATCAGGGTCATGGGGTGGAGGAAGGAAATAAGGTGATGGGCTTAATTGAAAGAACAAGGGGTGGGACTTGGAAAAGGGGACTAAGAAGCACAGGGGACTAGAAGACCTGGGGTATGGGGTGGGTGAGTGACAGATGGGGGAAAGGATTAAAGAGCAAGAGATGGAGGGAGCAAGAACGGGGAGGAGGAAGGGGGCCTCGGGAGGTTGGAGAAGGGGAGGGTAGAAAGGGAGTAAAATGATGAGAGAGTTGCTAGAAAGTGAGAAAAGAGAAGAGATATGAACCTAAGACAGGGACTCAGAGAGAGATGAATAGAGACAACGTGTTCCCTGAGAGGCTGGAGCCGGAGGAAGAATGGAGAGGAGATGCCAACACAGAGGGAAAGAGGGAGGAAGAGGAAGGCAGGGCAGAGGGGGCCACTAAAAGAGAGCTGGGCTTGTAGGCCTTTTCCTGGGAAAACACAGAGGAAAGCCTGGCCTCCGGAGAGGAAGAACAAAAGTAGTGATGGATGACATCAGAGGGATGCAAAGGCGGGGAAAGGGCAGAGCACAGAAGAGGGGGCAGTGGCCAGACAGCGAGAAACCAAATGAGGAGGGAAAGATGGTTTAAAATTGTCGAGAGACACTGGGAGGCTGAGAGGTGGTGTGAAGGAAGAGGGTGATTCAGTAACAGTCTTGTTTTCTACCAGTTGCTCATATGTAAGCTAGGGGATCATTGCAGCAGTGACGCAGGTACACTGGAGATACGGGGTCCCCGTCATCTGCATTGTCACCCAAAAGGACACAGGCAAGCTGGGGAGTCACGCTAGCATGGACCCCAGAAGCCAGGACGTCGGCAGGCAGGAGGGTCCCACTGCACAGAGAAAGGGTGACAAAGGCCAGGGTGGTGAAGTCAGCCATTAGCTGGGTCTCCTCTGAGAGCAAGTGTGTGTGAGGGCGGGATGCAGGAGTGTTCCTTCTGCAGGTGGGTGTGTGACTGTGACGGGGACATGGAGAAATAGGCATGACACTGGCTTATGTCGGCCCAAACCTTGGTCACATCTTGAAGTAAAAGGAGAATCATGGAGCGTGGCTGTGAGGTCCCGGGTGTGTCAAGTGGGAAAGATAAGCATGGGAACTGGAGGACGTCGGGGAGGCAATGCTGTATAAACGGGGGAGCAAAAGGAGTAACCCCCGAGGTCTGAGCCGACAGGGGTTTCCTGAGTGATGGACTGACTCACACAGAAATCTGGGGATGGCTGGAGAGTAGCTGGGTGACACAGGTGACTCTCGGAGAGCTGGGCATGAATTCCTAAGTGATGGGAGTAAAAAAAAAAAAAACATGGTATATTGTTGATGAGCGCAGCGATTCTGAAGAATGCCCAGGGGAAGTCCGGGTAGAGCAAAATGACTCCGCTGGCATCCTGGCTGGCATGGAGAGGGAAACGTGAAGTTGTGCAGTGGAGGTGATAATGCAGAGGAGGCTGGTGTCGCTGGGGGAGAATGTAAAGTAGGCCAGGGTCACTGGTCAAGAGTTGCCTCTTGGTTCTGAGATGCTTGGAGAGCCAGTGAGAAGCTGGCTGAGACTGACGTGTAGTCTGGGGAGTCAGGACTGGGGGACCCTTCATGGGAGGACCCCACTCTCCTCAGATGTGGACATGGTTGAGAAACCCAAAGCTCCCAGGATACCCGAGCCCTCTCTGACAGCAGAAATGGAAGGTAGTGTGGGGTGTGTGTGTGTGTGTGTGTGTGTGTGCCCTTAAAACAAACATGGATATAAACAAACCAGGCAGAAGGACAGAGATTCACTTACCAAGTGTTCTGTCCTTCTGTCCTCTGAATTCCCTTGCGGGTTGCAGGACCCTGTAAGCACCAGGTGCAGGCGGCTCAGACAAACTCATCCAGATGCTGCCCTCCTCTGAGACGATCTAGGTATTATTTATTGCATGCATCTTCACACAGAGATGAGCCACCAGGAGGAATCCCACCACTAATGGATGCAGGGTGGACACTGTTCTGAAATTCTTCCTCCCTTCTGTCCCTCCCTTACTGCCCTGGCCAGTCCCTGTGCTAAAAGATGGAGAATCAGACTTGCCTTTGCCCATGTCACATCAATGTGCCACATCATTATGAGTGCAAGAGATCCTAGTTCAAATCCCACCTTGGCCACTGACCTGCTAAGGGACCTTAGGTAGGCCTCTTAACCTCTCTTGAGCCTCAATCTCCTCAGCTAGAAAAAGAGAATTATGTAGATTCCTGGACTGGCCAGAGTGGTTGAAAGGAATGGAAAAAAATAATGCATGAGAGATACCTATAGTAAATGATCAAGAAATGCTGGCTAAGCATGCTCCTGCCTCAGGCCCTTTGCACATGCTGTTTCTCCTGCCTGGAACACCCTTCCATTATCTAATGGAAGTCCACATGACTCCAACCTTCAAAGAGACCTCTCCTGACCATCCTATTATGGACCATTTCATGCACTCCCCACCCCCCTCACAGAGCCCCTCCCCACCACATTCACTCCCCAGCCCCCCTTCCTGCTTGATCTTTCCCCATAGCACTCACCACCATCTGACACTTTATTTTAGGAGTTTATTTGCCAATGTCTGGCTCCCCTACTGGAACATCAGCCACAGGAGGGTAGGAAGTTTTGTGTTTTGTTCACGGCTATATCCCAATCTCTAGAACAGTGCCTGGCACATAGTAGGTACTCCATAGAGAAGCCTGAGCTGTGCTCGGATTCATTAAAATGATCCCACACCCTCCTGTGTGACCGTGGTCAGTTTATTTCAACTCCCTGGGCTCGGTTTTCTCTCCTGCAAAAACGAAGCTCAGAGAAGCCTTTCCACCTTGAGTTTGCTAGGAGGGTCTCATGGGACAGTTTGCTAGGAGGGTCTCATGGGACGTGCTGGTTCTGAAGCTCTCTTGGTCCTTTTAGCAGGGCTCCATAAATGCCGGCTGGGTTTTTTTGTTGTTGTTTGCCTTTTGGAAATGGATATTTATGAATGTGGAATTCTCGAGGCTGCGTCCCGTCCCGGGAAGGGGGCCCTTGCTGCAAGGAGCAGGCGAGGTCCCCGCCCGCGGGCCGCCGGGCGCCCCTCCAGGCCGCGGCCCCCTCCCCCGCCGGCCCCCAGCGAGACGAATGCAGCACACGGCGGCCTTTATGGGGCCCGCAGACAGCGCGTCGCCAGGCTAACCCTGCGTGGAAAATTCGGAGGTGGAAGGCAAGGCGCCTTAATGAGGGGGCCGCCAGCAGCGGCGGCGGCGAGGGGGCGGAGGGGGCTGCCGGCCGGGCCGGAAACGTGAGCCGGGCTCTGCGGGCGCCCTCCGCCCCCGCGCATTCCCCGGGCCCCCCGGGACCGCGCTGCCCGTGGCCGTGGTCGGCAGGTGGAGGGAGCGGGGAGCGCCGTGCGCCTGGGCTCTGCTCCTTTCCGCGCCGGCTGTTCCTCCCTTCCAGGCGCCTTGCTGCTCTGTGCCTTGACTTCCTCCTCCGTTAAATGGGCTCTGCCCTCCTAGGGTGGGTGGGAGGATTAAATGCGTTGATAGATGAAATGGTGTCCAGCACATGGGAAGCCCTGGACAAAACTTGTAATTTATGGGTACCATAAACTTTATGATTTCATCAGCCACAAGTTGAGGCTGAGGTATTCAGGAGACCGCGGCACATTTGGATTTGGGGGCTGTTCCCCACCGCCTGCGGTGAGACGGGAGACAGGCTTGGAATCAGGGCAGTCCCTGAAGAAGAGACCATCAGATTAAGGTTATGGGCCCAGGACCTGGAGTCTGACACAGCTGAGTCCCCAGCTGCAGAGCCTCCATGGCGAAGCTTGAGTCAGCCAAGGTGTTGCTCTGAACCTCAGTCTCCTCATCTGTCAAATGGGCACAGGCCAGGCACTGTACCAGGTGCTGGGGAAGAGCAAGGAGCAGGACCCCCGGCCTCTGGACTCCTGGGCTTCCACTCCAGTGGGGGTGACGAGGCATTCCCTTGAAAGAGGGTAACAAATAGTTACGTAGGTGCTTATGTAACACCCTGGGCCCTTAGGGTGGAAGGAGAGAGAGGGAGGGAGGGAGGAACGGGAGGATGAAGGGAGGTGACCCCAGGATGGGGGAATTGGCGAGAAGGCAAGCTCCTGAATGCCCAGTTTCAGATTCAGACTGGAAGAAGGCAGAAAGCAGAGCTCAGGGCAGCCAGATGGCAGCGGCCCTTTATCTGCTCCTTCCTCCACCTGGATATTCCACAGCTCTCGCCACCACTTCCTCCAGGCCTCTACTCAAAGGTCACCTCCTTAACGAGGCCTCCCCAGACCACTAGCTAAACACACTCCCACCCCGGGCTTTTCTCTTTGCCCCCGGCCCTGATTTATGTCTTGTTATTATATTATATATCTTTTTGTTCACGTATTTCTTGTCTGAGACTTCCACTTGCCCATGAGCTCGACCAGGATGGGGATTTTGTTCACAGCTGTAGCCTCTGCTCCCAGGCTGGCACAGAGTAGGTGCTCAATAGATGACTGAGGAATGAATGAATGGACAGAGCCAAGCAGTGGAGGACAAAGAAAGCCTCCCTTTTCTTTCTGGTGACTGTTTCTGGCTTGTAGGGGACAGGTTTCCTGAGCTGCAGGCAGGCAGACAGAGAGAGGGTCAGGTGAATAGAGGGACAGGGGACAGAGGGGTCCAGGGCCCACCAGCTGTTCCCTCCTCCAGGGGCCCCGCAGAGGGAAGCTCATTTTCAACTTCTGCAGCAGCTCCAGTGGCATGCGGGCCCAGGAGCCGGGAGCCTGCTCTTCCTGTCATTGCCACTGGTGAGAAATCTCACACGTTGTAAAGGCAGCTAGGCTCCCTTCTGGCTGGGGCAGCCGGCTGGATCTGCCCTGGGCTGGCCAGGACGTTCCCAGGGTCCCCAGGCTGGGCAGTGTATCTGGTGGGGCCTCCTAGACCCTGGGATCCTCTCCCTGGGGGCGGGGCACGGACCCTGCATTTTCACAGTCCTGATAGCATAGAGCTCAAGGTGAGTCAGGCTGCCCAGGTTCAAATCCCAGCTCAGCCATTTGGAGCTGTGTGATCCTGGGCAAGCTACCCAAACGCACTGTGTTCCTAACCATAAAAAGCTATAATAATATTAAAAATGTGAAATAATACAGTACCTGAACCTGGTTCAGGGGTTCCTATCTGCTTTCATGCCATGGACCTCTTTTATGTTTGTAAATTTAGATTTAAATTTATAAATTAAATTGTATAGGATTAAAAGAAAACCAGTTATATTGAACTAGTCGAATGTTCGATACGGGGACAGCTGTACTTCTTTGCTAATGAATTGAATGATAAGATCGGGCCTAATAACTAGGGTAATGTTGAAGTTGAAAAGAGGATAAAAGCTGTTTCTGAGACACTGTAGAGGGATGTGGAACAGCATGTGATTTCTGAGGGACAAAGCCACGGTCCTGCTGAGGTTCATTTCCCAAGTCCACCTGTAAGAGCAGGAAATGCTGAATTTCAGTTGGTTAGTGAAGATGTACCTTTCTTTCCCAGTCCAGGTTCATGGACCCCTGAATTCCACCGTGGGCCGCTGGAGGTGGTGGTGAATGATGAGGTCTCCTGGAGATGGTCCAGGTGCCCAGGAGCCCAGGTGAGTCTGGTGGGAACAGCCTCAGGTGTTCCAGAAAAGGAACCGGATACGGAGTCCCCTGGGTCCGACTTCGGCAGGCTTCCAGGAGGGAAGATGGGGCAGGACGGTAGGTGTCAGATGGCCAGCACAGGGGTCTGGGCCCTCGTAACACCCCCCAGGTTTGGGAGATGCTAGTGTGGGACAGGGCTCTGAAGGAGGGGAGTGGCCATTCTGTGCCTGGTGGCCTCTCTGGGACCCGGGACTGTGTGTGAGTCACCGTTTTGCGTCACTGTCATCTGGGTGTCATCTGGGTCAGGGCAGGGTGTGTGTGTGTAGGTGTGAGTGTGTCTTTGTGCGGGAGACACATTTGGGAGGGTGGGGGGTGTGTGTCGGTGGGGAGTGTAGAGTGGTTGCATGTGTGAGTCTGTGTGTATATTTGTCAGCGGATCAGTTCTGGGAGTGGAGTGGATTGTTGTGTGTGTGTCAGGGTTTGGTGGGGGGCTCTGGTGTATTTGTGTGGGATTTGGAGGTCTCTGGAGTGTTCAGGTTGGGGGTCTTTGCTGTTAGCTGGTGTGAGCGTGAGAACACGGGTGTGTTTGGGGGTGGAGGGAAGGATGGATTTTGTGTGCGTGCACGCATCAGGGCTGGTGGGGGGTGTCCGGTGTGTGTCTGTGCGAGCGTGTGTGGCCCTGTCACTGCCGGCTCCGGGCCCGGCCACATAAACTTCGCACCCCTGCGGGCGGGCTCTGGCGGCCCCGCAGTGGCCGCGTCAGGCAATGGGAAGCAGATGGGCCGGGATGGAGGCCATATGGGGCTGGGGGCAGGGGCGCATTCCTCCCTCCCAGAGCCGCCAGGAAGCCCCCTGCCTGTCGGACCCCATCAGGGCGGGAGCTGGAACTGACACAGTAACAAATGTCCCGCAGCCAGCGTGGAGCCGAGGGAGGCGGGGGAGGCAGCCCCTGCCCCACGGGGAGTGTGTGTGTGTGTGTGTGTGTGTGTGTGTGAGAGAGAGAGAGAGAGAGAGAGAGAGAGATGCGGAGTGGTCCAGGAGATGCTGGCTCGGGGGGAGGCTGCCTTGAGAAGCTGTAGCTGACCCCAGGGCTGTGCAACCTTGGGCACCATACATGCCCGCTTTGTGCCTCAGTTTCCCCAGCAGGGTCATAGCAGGGTGGGCATTTGGGATGGGATCCTGGGAAGTTTGGACGTACCCTCCTTCTCAGGGTAGGACCCTAACTGCAGAAAGCTAGGCAGATACCAACAGTAACAATGACAAAAACAGTAATGGCAGCTAGCCTTGATTGCGTGCAGGGCACTGGATAATGGTTAAGAGGTGGGCTCTGGAACCAGACTGGCCTGGGTTCAAATCCCTGCTCTGCCCTTTTCTGGCTGTGTGACCTCGGGCAAGTCATGTCTCTCTGTGCCTCAGTTTCTCTTGAGGTAATAATAACAACAACAACAGCAGCACCTCCCTTTTTCCAGGCGGTCATGAAGTTTAATCCGGGTAAAGTGCTCACCGCAGCGGCCGGTCCCACACTGTGTAAGCCAGGCTTGGGGCCCCAGAGTCGTGGGACACAGCTTTTCAGTAAGTGCTAGTTGTAAGCATCAGCTTGACAACCCCACGGAGTGTCTCCTGGGCTTAGGGCCATTTTGCAAGTGAGACCCAGAGAACCAAAGCACTCACCTCACCTGGGGTCACACAAGGGTTAAGGGGCAGAGCTGGGTTCAAACCCAGGCCACCTTCAGGGGGCCTGGCTCCCCCAACCCTTGTCCTGGACCCATTGGCAGGAGCCAGCCTTGCCTCCAGGCCCTGACTAGACTCAGGCAGCGCCAGGTCCAGACCCTGGCTCCCCTCTCCCTGCTGTGTGACCTTGGGCAAGTGCCTGAACCTCTCAGGGCCTCAGGTGATTACCCTTCCCCCCAGGCTCAGAGATGAGGAGATGGATGGGACTGTTCTTCTCAAGGCAAATGTCCCATGAGTCATCCCTGTTACCTTTCCTATCCTGGAGGCTGAGATGGGAGAGGGGCAGGGGTGGAGGGGGAGGGCTCAGGAGCTGAGGCCGGCTCTGGGTAGCCTTGGCCCAGTCTGTTCACCTCTCCAAGCCTTCCCAAAGGGATATTTTCCAAAAGAGATTGTCAGGAAGCTTAACAGGATCTTGTAAATAAAGTGGCACATGCTAGGTACTCAACATGTGTTAAGTCCTCCTTCTCTTGAATTCTTATCCCTTATGGGCCCCTATTGGGGACGTCTCTTGTTGGTTCCTAACCAGCACCTACTCCCCTCCTCTGATCCCCAGTCCAGGGATTTGGGGTGGAGCCAACGCTTCTCCTAGGGGTAGGGCATGTGACCCAGCACTGACCAATCAGAGCACTGCCTCCTCGTAGCCAATGAGAGGCAGGCCTGGGATTTTAGCTGGAACCAAAAAGAATGAAGTGCTTTTTATTCAGGTTGCTGGTTGAGTGGAAGCTTGGAGCATGGAGTTCATCTTGCTTCTCTGAGCGGGGAGTTTGAATGAGAATGGAGGCAGGAAAAATGGAGAGAAAGCAAGTGCTGAGGATGAAATCTGAGTACCTAGATGCAGCCAATCCTGGTACCATTATGGTTCCTGCTTTGTGGGTGAGAAACTGAGGCCAAATCCAGGGTCACACAGCCAGGCAGGAGCAGAACAGGGATTTGAACCCAGGCCGACTGGCGCCAGCGGCTGTGCCCTGAACCTCTAGACTCCACAGAGCCCTTTGGTGTAAATCCCTCCCCCTAGCCTGGAATTCTCTCACCCAGCCTAGTTTTTGAACTCAGCTATTTCTGATCATCCCGAGGGAGAACGTTTCCTGCCTCTGGCAGAAAAATCAGGGGAGAAATGAGAGCCCTGTGGTCTGGCCCCAAACTCAGTTTGGGCAAGCGTGGCGAGATGAGAATTCGTTCCTTTTCTGTCTTTCTTTCCTTTCCTTTCCTTTTTTCTCTTTCTTTCTTTCTTCCTTTCTTTCTTTCTTCCTTTCTTTCTTTCTCTCTCTCTCTTTCTTTCTTTCTTCCCCCTTCCTTCCTTCCTTTCTTCCTTTCTTTTCCCTTCCTTCCTTCCTTCCTTCTTTCTTTCCTTCCCCTTCCTCGCTTGCTTCCTTTCTTCCTTCCTTCCTTCCTTCCTCCCCACCCCCTCCCTCCTGTCTGAAATAAAACATTGTTTACTCCAGCCCACCTCACACCTGGTTCATGCTCTCACCTCTGCCTGGATGACCTCCATCTCAGCCCTGCTCCTGGCCTAGTTGGCTGCATTAGGCCCCAGTACAGCAACCATCAGCAACACTTATTAAAATGCAGACCCCAGGGCCCTGCATGGACACAGGCATGTTTGCACACTGGGGGCGGGGCCGGTGGAGATGAACACTCGGTGGAGATTCAAATGCAGGTGATTCATGGGACACTGCACGAGGGTGTCCTTGGAGGGCCTTGAAGATCACGGTTAAAAGTTGTGCCTCAGGTGGGGCGGGTGCTGGGAGCTGGACCCCTCTGAACTGGAGTGGACTGAGGCTGGGGACCTGAAGGAGGGGCCCTCTAAGTCCTTTGGCTCTTTGGATTCAAGTTTCACCTCAACTAGTTTTTCACTCTGGGCAGGTGCTGTAACTTCTCTGAGGCTTGGTTTACTCATCTGAGAAAAGGAGATTCAAAAGAAAAAGGCTCAATATGTGTTGAACTGTTAGTGTATACAAGGCTCTGAGTTCAGCACTTTGCATGGAGAAATGTATTCAATCCTCACAACCCCAGGAGGTGAGTACTGTTACTCTTGTTAATTTTTCAGAAAATGAAACTGAGGCTCAGAGTGGTCAAGTTACTTGCTAAAGGTAACACAGCTGGTAGGTGGCAGAGCTGGGACTTAAAGCCCAGGCATCTGGCTCCAGACCCTGTGCTCTTACCAGTACTGTATAAAATTTTCGCTTTGTTTGTGTTATTCACTGTTGTGTCCCCAGGGCCTGACCCATGGTAGGTCTCACTAAATATTTGTGGAATGAATAAATGATCACCCCTTGAAGGGAGTTGACTCAATAGGTAATGGCTATTACCTCAGTAACGGCTCATTCTCCCTAAATGTGGGAGATATTAAAGCGAGTGCTAATCCTTGTTGTGAGCCTTGGTCGTCTCGCCCTGCTTTGAGTGTCAGGGATAGTAACAGTCCTACCACTGAGGGTTGCTACGGGGACCCTGTGAGATAACGCCGGGACCCCAAGCCCCATAGAATAGGCTCTGAGGGCATTAGCTGTTTCCAGCAGCTTCCTAGTCTTCACTATGATTTCCTGGTGTGATCCTGTCCCCCTCACAGGCCAAACAGGCCTATGGCTGGTGCCAAGCACACAGTAGGTGCTCAGAGGAGAAGGATAGATACCTGAGCGCTTGCTGTGTGTTGGGCTTTTTAAACATTCATCATCTGACCCACTCTTCCCCCCAGCCAACACAAGAAAGGGGCCTGGTGCCTGGGCCTCTGTCTGTTGAATGACTGAATGAAATGCAGAGCTGGCTGCGTTGGTGGAGCGTGTCTGGCTCAAGCCCCACCCGCCACCCACTGTCTGCCAGCTCAGAGCCAAGCCTGGGTTTCCACATCTGCTGCTGCTGCCAGGAGGTGAGTGGGCCTTGGGGGAGGCAGTTCCCGGCCATGGAGCTGGGGATTTGTGGGAAGGCTGCCAGGGGGAGGAATTTCCTTCATGAAGTTAAGACGGGTCTGAGTAATTCCTCGTCCAGCGGCGGCTGGGAGGGCAGGCATGGGGCCGTGGGACTCACAGTTCTAGCCGAGCCTGGAGCTCTGCCAGCTGTGGCTCTTGGGCCCCAGGTTCTGCCCCGGGCTGAGAAGCAGCATCCAGGAGGTGCCACTGTGTGCTTGGACGAATTCCTTCACCTCTCGGAGCCTCACTTTCCACATCGGCACCGTGGGAGGGCAGCTGTCCCAGCCTGGTGGGGCTGTTCTGAGATTCAGAGGGGTCACGTGTGCCCAGCTGGGGTGGGTTTTTTCATCGCTGTCTGGGGGTGCAGATGGCCTGGCCTCAGAAGCGACAGGCCCTGAGGGCCTTGGGTGAGTCATTTTGCTCTGCAGGTCCCAACTTCCCCCAACAGCCTGAGCCTGGGACAGGAGCAGGAATGTTCTCAGAGGCAGGAACTTTTGAACCACAAGTGAGAAAACAATGACAACCATAATAATAATGCCTGTACAACGGAGCTTTCAACCGCTCCCTCATTTGTTTCTGCTTTCAGCTAATATATTTTAGCTCCGTTGGTTCATTCAGTGAACATCGCTGAACACATTTCGTGCCTGGCTAAGGTTGCCAGATTTAGCACCAACAAAAACAAGATCCATAACAACAACAAAAAGCCCAGGATGCCCAGGTAAATTTGAATTTCAGATAAACAGCAAATACATTTTTCATATAAGCATATCCCATGCAATATCTATTAGTGTAAGTATATCCCGTGCAGCCCCACGGCAGGACCTGTGGGAGGCATTTTGCTCACACGCCCCCATTTCTTTTTCACACAGCCCTATGAGGTGAGAATTATCACCCACGTTTACTCATGAGGAACTGGAGGCTCAGGGAAGTGTGCCCACCCGCCCAGGGTCACTCGGACTGGGCGTCCTGACTGAGGGCCGGGCCTCAAGTGCCACTGGGCGGCGGGGTGCTGGGGGGGCCTTCAGTAGAGCCGCACTGACTCTCTCACCCCCTACTCACTTCCTGGATGGCAATTTCGGGAACACAAGGTCAGACTGGTAACTGCCTAGCACTTTCTCCCTGCCCCAGACTTCACCTGTTGGGGGAAGTCCCTGTGGGTCACCCAGGGCTGGAGGCTGTCACAGCCAGGACGTGGGCTGGGGAGCTGGGCGGGCAGAGGTCCCACACTGTGTGGGCAGAGTGGGCGTCCAGAGGGAGGAAGACAGATGGGGCTGCGGTCACCAGAGCTACCTTGGCCACAGCCCCTCGTCAACAAGCAGGGCCTCACTGACACCCTGGCTAAGTCCTGAGCCAAGAGGGGACCACTAGAGTCACCTCTCTTCCCACTGCATGCCCTTGGGGAACCCTTGGCCCTTTTCTGGACAGAGCCCCATCCTCTCTGCAAAGAGGCATTCTTTCATTCATTCACTCACACATTCACTCATTCATTTATTTGTGCTTTACTTCCACAGATATTTCTTGAACACCTACTATGTGCCAGGCATGGTTCTAGGCTTGAGGCATAGGGGGATACACCAGAAAACAAGACAGACCAAAAGCCTTGCTGTCATGGAGCTGATAGTTTAACAGGGGAGACAGATAATAGACACATAAAAACATAATTTCAAGTGGGAAAAGTACTAGGATAGAAATAAAGCAGGGGGAAGTGACAGAAGATGACTGCTGGGGACCCCTTGAGGCAGGGCAGTCCAGGAGGGCCTCTCGGAGGAGGTGACGTTTGAGAAAAGATCCAGAGAGTGAGAAGCAGCTGGTCGGGGGCAGATGTGGGGAAAGGGCTCCTGGCAAAGTGATCAGCACATGCAAAGGTCCTGGGAACAGAGCAAGCCAGGTGACTGAGAGAATGTGTTGCTAGAATGCGGTGAACCAGGGGCAGCCTGGTGGGGCTGAGGGAGTTGGGGGAGAATCATGCAGGGCTGAGCAGATCACAGAGATCCTCTTGGCTCCCTGAGTCACCTCCTCCAAGGAGCCTTCTTTGATGACCTTGGCTAAACTAGCCCTCATTTCATTCTTCCTTATAATACTCATCGCTATGTGGCATCAGAGTCTCTATTTATCCCGTGTATAGGGATGTACGGTCTTTCTTTTCCCATAATTGCAATGTCAGCTGGGCAGAATCACCCAGAGTTACCTATTGGCTGCCACATGGCATGGAAAATGTGGCCACAGGATCCAAGCATGGGAGCCGTTGATGGATGGCAGGGAAAACAGGTCCTGGGTTTTGTGGATTGTAGTTTTGACTTGATTTAAGCTTCACAAGCCAACTCTGGAACCCAAGCCCTGAGTACAACGAGATTCTCTTGAAATAAGATAATAATCCTGGCTAACTTTCACTGGATGCTTTCTGTACGCCAGGCACTGGGCTAAGCACTTTGTGTGTGTGTGTGTGTGTGTGTGGTAAAAGACACATAAAATTTACCATTTTAACCTTTTAAAAGTGTGCAATTCAGTGGCATTTAGTGCATTCATGCTGTTGTGCAACCATCACCGCCATCTAGTTCCAGAACATTTCCATCACTCCAAGAGGAAACTCTGTAGCCATGAAACAGTCATTCCCCGTTCCCCCCCTCCCTCTAGCCTCTGGAAACCACTAACCTACTTTCTGTCTCTATGGCTTTGCCTTCTCTGGGTATTTCATATGAATGTACTCATACAACATGAGGCCTTTTGTGTCTGGCCTCTTTCACATGTTCATTCATGTTGTAGCATGGATCAGTACTTCATTCCTTTTTACTACTGGATAGTAGTCTATTGTATGGATATACCACATTTTGTTTATTCATCCCTCAACTGATGGACATTTGCTTCCACTTTTTGTCTATTGTGACTAGTGTTACTATGCATGTTTGTGTACAAGTCTTCGTTTGAACACCTGTTTTCAATTCTTTTGAGTATATACTTAGGAGTGGAATTGCTGGGGTCATATGGTAATTCTATGCTTAATTTATTGAGGAATTGCCAGGTCAGCACTCTTTAGTGTCCATGACCTTGGGGAATTCTCACAGCATGCTAATGAGGGAGACTGTGCATTGCCCCCATTCTGCAGATGAGGAAACTGAGGCGCAGAAAGTGGAATTCGTGAGCCAAGGTCACACTGATAAGAATTGATGAAGTTGGGCCCGTTGGATTGCAAATCACCTTGAACCCAAGCTGAAACAGGAGGGAGAAGGAGAGCAAGAACAGGGCTGTCTCCGGTCCCTCTACAGAGGAAGCTGAGGAAAGCCGTAAAAGGCAGCGTTTCTCTATCAGACTTGCTTGGATTCCAATCCGCCTTGCTCATTCCTGGCTGTGTGTCTTAGGGCAAGCCGGTTCACTTCTCTGGGCCTCCACTTCCCCATTCAAGCGTGATAAGGAGACAAATTCCCTCAGATGGTAGTTATAAGGATGGAATAAGAAGCCTGCCCCTGCTGTTATCATTATGAATGTTGTTATTTTCTGACACAAGAGGAAGAGGTTTCTCCAACCCTGAGATCCCATGCTCTTGGTTTGGGTGGGGCTGGGAGCAGAAGA
Source organism: Balaenoptera acutorostrata (assembly GCF_949987535.1). Lineage (NCBI taxonomy): Eukaryota > Metazoa > Chordata > Mammalia > Artiodactyla > Balaenopteridae > Balaenoptera > Balaenoptera acutorostrata. The sequence goes on from NC_080078.1 coordinate 78,520,672, forward strand.
GAGTGAGGGACTCCCAGAATCTCCTCTCCAGAGGGGCTGGAAGGGCTGGGCAGCCCAGGGGTGGAAGCGGTGTCTACCTTCAAGTCCCACGTCCATGGTGACGCTGAATGTTTCGGATGGGAAAACAGTGCACAGTTTTCCAGAAATGCTTGGACGCCACCTCATCAGAAGAGAACGTAGCCTGGGTCCATTACTCCCCCAGAACCACAGCACATTTTAGGCCAGAAATAATAATAACTCGGCTTGTTACGTGGACGCCAGAGAATAAAAATCTAACTTGGACATATAACTCTAACGGGATGGAGAGTGTGACTGAGAAGTTTCACAGATGAGCTTTCAATACAAGCACGGGGGCAGGGGTCCCCAAGCCTCTTTGCTGAGCTCGGCACAGACCCAGGCTTGCAGACTCGGAGAACCTCAGGAACAATTACTGAGCACTTGCCGTGTGCCTCGACTCATTCCACACGAAAGACAGGCTTGGGAGGCGGTTCTATTGTAAGGCCCTCTGTACAGATGGGGAAACTGAGGTGCAGAGAGGTAGAGGCACCAGCCCAGGGTTGAACAGCTAAGAAGAGGCTGAGCTGGGGTTTGAACCCAGACAGTCAGGAACTGGATGAAGTCCACACTCTGACCCACCACAGCCTTCCTTGGGGAAGGCCGGGAAAAATGTTTTGTGTTCTGCAAAATTAAGTGACCATGTCCGGCTGAGGTCACTGGCTGATGGGTGGGAGGTTGCTGATGAGGAAGTGGGGAGGGGCGTAAAGGCACCCCAGGAAGCGCCCAGTGTCCCTTTTGCTGGATATTTTCTTTCCTGGACTCTTGGCCTGGCTGTTGCTTGGTGAGTGTGTGTGGGTTGGAGGGTTAGTGAGAGAAGGGAGACCCCGATTCTGGTGCTGGGGGGTGTTGGGATCCAAGGTCAGGTCTGCAGCCCAAGGTCCCTTCTGCCTGGGAGGTGCCCGGGGAAGTGCACGGTCTGTCTACACTCCACCCAGCCTCCTGCCCCAGACTTGCCAACTAGGCACGGCCACTGCCAGCACTGCCTCCCCAGGTTGCCAGTTCTGCTTTGTGACCTGGGTAAGCGTAACAGCCTCTCTGAACCTCAGTTTCCTCCCTTGGAACGTGGGGATAACCCCCCTCCCCCCATGCAGTTGGGAGGGATACATGGTTGGGGATGCCACTCTTATTCCCGCTCTTGCTGCCAGCAAGAATCCACGTGGAGTGTCTGCGCGGCCGGGGGTGGGGGGGGACACCCCTGGCCCAAGCCTGGTCGGACGTCAGGCGGGAGGGCCCTTGGTGTCGGCCAGGGTTGGCTCCGGCCCGGCCGCCTGCCGGACGGACGTTGGGGGAGGGAGGCCCCTCTCCCGCCAGACTCCTGAGTCACAGTTTCCCGGCGCTGCCAGCACCACGGGAAAGGGGGGAGGTGGGTGGGGACGGGGAGGGGAGGGGAGCCTGGGGAGTGGGCGGAGAGCTGAGATCCCAGTTGTGGCTGTTTTTGGGCGGGACGGAGAGAAAACCATCTGTCGGGAGCAAGTCAGATACGAAGGGGGTCCTGCGGTGTCAGAGTGGGATCCTTGCACCCCCGTCCTGGGTTATAGGCAACAAACTCAGTCCCTAAATACCCTAACCCCCGTCCCCCATGTACACACATACTACACTCGGCTTCATGACCTTCTTTCTGTTTCTTGAATTTGTAGATCAGGTTCCAGCCTCAGGGACTTTGCACTTGCTAGTTCCTCTGCCTCAAACACTTCAAGGGACCGGCTCTTTCTCAACCCCAGGCTTAGTTTAGATGTCACCTCCTCAGAGAGGCTCTCCCTGACCACCTGAGCTTTCAAGTGTCCTCTTCCTCCTTCCCCTCCCGATTCCTCGAGCTCATCCATTCACTCATTTATCTGCCCCCAGGATACTGAGCACCTGCTGTGGGCCAGGCCTTGCTCTGGGCACGTGGGATATAATAATGAACAGAGCAGCAACCTCCCTGCCCTCATGGAGCTGTCATGCCACCAAGTGAGACAGACCAGCACTGATGAATATGCAGTAACATGGGCTGTCGTAAGGGTCAGGAGGGAAGAATCAGGCACAGGTGGTGGAGCCAGGATGCCAGAGGGAGCGGTCTCCATGTTGGGTGGGGGGTGAAGGAAGTTCTCTCTCAGAAAGTGATGCCACAGAGACTTGAAGGAAATAAGGGAGGGGACCATGTGAGTATCTGGGGAAAGAGTTTTAGGCAGGGGGAACAGCAGGTGCAAAGGCCCTGAGGCAGGAACATGGCTGACATAATCAAGGAGCAACAAGGAGGCCAGTGTGGCTGAAGCAGAGTAGGCGTGGTGGGATGAGGTCAGTGAGGGCACGGAGTGGGCAGATAATCAGGCCGTGGTGAAGATTTGACATTTGCTCTGAGCGAGGTGGCAGCCCCTGGAGGGTCCTAAGCAGAGGGGCAACAGAAGTGGTGAGACATGGCCAGATTACAGGTAGATTTAGGGGGAGAACTGTCCTGTCTCAGAGGCAGATTAGGGAGAAGGCTAGGGAGAGGGAGGTGCCAGGAAAATGCTTCAGTTGGAATCAGGACCCCTCCAACCCTCCAGGCAGACAGGCAGGGTCCCCCTAGATCACCCTTGTCCTGACAGGCCCAAGCCTTGGACCAGGACTCCGCCCCACAAGTGAATTGGGGTTTTCAAGGTCAGGCTTGAATCTGTGTTGGGCAGAGGGCAGTTTCTCACCAGTCAGCCTTCCCCCATGGAGGCTTTTTGGGGAGAGGGGGCGACCCTAAGTCTTCTCTCTTTCTCTTTCATAACCAGGAGGCTAACCAGGGCCTTGGTCAGGTCTGGGAGGTAGCTTGCGGGGAGGGGGCCAGGACCTTTCAGAGCCTTGCAGGCAGGAGAGGTGAAGTAGAAACCACTAGTGAGGGGGAGAAGCAGCCTGTGGCCAGCCCAACCCCCAACTCCCCAGGCGCGCGCGCACACACACACACACACACACACACAAAAGACTTGGTGTCTCATCCCTCTGGCCATAGTCCCTCCACCTCCAACATGATCAGGCCCATGGGATCCTGTCCAGAGCCGTGACCAGTGAGTCAGCAGGAATCACCCCAGACAGGAGCCAGTACCCTGGTGCCCAGACCAGAAACCACCCCTGACCTGTCCAGCTGGACAGGAACAGGGACCTAGTGGGCGGAAAAGCCCTCAGAGCAGGATAGCTGGGGGGAGAGGCAGTGAGGTAAGACCCCCCCAGTCCAAATGCAGCTCTCAGCCACCTGCCCCCGATGGTTCCCACTGGGGTCTGGATAATAGTTTGAAGAGGTGGTTTTGGTTCTTCCGTCCAGTACTGTTGAGGCCTTGAGGGTCAGCCTGGCTTTGCTGCTTTGTGTTGGGTTGTCATGGTGTATCAGGTCCATTTCATTGCAGTTTCCGTTCTACTGCGTGTTCCAGTCTGTTCCAGGACCTTCCATTCCTTTGTATTCTATTGTGTTTGTTTAGTCACGCAACATATGTTTATTGAGCACCTAATATGTGCCAGGCAGTGTTCTAGGTGCTGGAGTTACAACTTTGAATAAAGCAAGATCCTGCCCCAGGGAGTTCACAGGGAGACCAGCAACAAACCAAAGAACAGCATCAGGTAGTGGTGAGAGCAGTGGAGAGGAGTGGCAGCCAAAGGACAGATCATAAAATAGAGCTGAACAGGGAGGGGCTGCTTTCAGCAGTGGGATGGAGGGGGGTCAGGACTGGCCTCACTGAGAAGGTGACATTTGAGCAGAGACCTGAAGGAGGTGAGGGAGGGAGCCCCACACCTATCTGAGGGTCAGGAAGAGCATTCCAGGCAGAGGGAACAGCAAGTGCAAAGGCCCTGAGGTAGGAACTTGGCTGGTGTGTTCAAGGAACAACCAAGAGGCCAATGTGGCTGGAGCAGATAACCAAGGGGACAGTAGGAGAGATGGGGTAGGAGAACAAGTCTTCCATGCATTTCAAGCAATTTAAGTGTTTCTAAGAATATTTTCGCCTTTCCCAACAGATTTATAGCAGCAAACCCCACCATCTGAGATGTGTCTGCCGGTATTATGGTCCAAGCCTTTGCTCTCTGGGGCCTGATCTTGCCAAATGGTCTTCCTGCTGCCTCCCAGAGCTGGGCCAGCTGTAACAGGGCCTGGGACTGGTTCATTCCTTCCTTCCTTCCTTCCTTCCTTCCCTCATGTATTAATTCATTCCACCAGCATTTACTTAGCTGAAACAGTGAGGAGCAAGATAGACACCATCCCTGCCCATGGGGAGCTCAGAAGTCCAAAAGGGGAAGCCATGATGGAGGATCCCCGAAAAAGCTGCAAACCTGGGCTGCCTCTGAAGAGGGAGGTAACACCCACTCCAACAATAGCAATGAGTATCGAGATCCCTTCCTTTTTCAGAGCCTTTATGGGAATCAGCTCATTCATTCTTACAGCAACTCTTACTGTCCCCATTTCACAGCTGGGGAAACCAAGGCACAGGGATATAAAGGGCAGGGTGGGCAGAACCAGGCTTTGTCCTTGGGTACTTGGTTCTAGCCCTGCCCTCTCAATGCATCCCACTGGGGCTGGTCATCGGGTGTGGAGAGAGGGCCCTTGTTGTCCAGTTAATCCTGTTGTTAGGTGTGAAAAAAGATGTTTTTTGTCTTTTCTGGCCCCACTGCATGGCTTGTGGGATCTTAGTTCCCTGACCAGGGATTGAACCCAGGCCTGGCAGTGAAAGCTCCAAGTCCTAACCACTGGATCACCAGGGAGCTCCTGAAAAAAAAATGTTTAATTGATAAATTGTTGCAAGCACAGCCTGGGAATCCACTGTTGGAGGAGTAGAGGGGAGGGATGGATGTGGGGTTATGTCAGATGGGCAGGCTGGGTGCCATCCGGGGAGCCTTCCTGGAGGAGGCAGATGCCAGGCAGCAGGGAACAAGAGGGACAGAGCTCCCGATGGTGCTGGTGGCAGTGTGAGTCAGCTGGGGTGGCCTTGAATGGCAGGTGCCCGTGTGAGTGCGTGTCTGTGATGTGGGCGCCTGGGATGTGTGTCTGTGTGTGGTGTTGTATATTTCTGTGTATCTATGTGTGTCTGTGCATTGGCATTGTGTGTCTGATTTGGGGCTGTTTGTGCTTCTGTATTCATAGGTGTCTGTGGGTGTGTGCAGTGTGTATGTGTGTTGTGTGTCTGGGATTTTGTGTGATTGGATATGGGTGTCACATGTCTGTTTTTTTGATCAGGTGTCAGGTATGTGTTGAGTGTTGTGTGTCTGCTGTGTATTTGGGGGTATGTGTGTGCATGAGTGTATAGGAGAGTCTGTGTTCCTGTGATCATTTTATGGTCTGTGACAAGTGTCTGGGTTCCTGTGGGTGCAAGGCCATGGGCAGGACCCTGCCTGCAGACACACCCCAGAGCAGCAGCAATGCCCCTGCATCACAACAGACAGATCAGGGTGGGGAGGGCTGAGTCTGATCCCCAGGGCAGGAGGCTGAGTCCCCCCAACACGAGCCCGCTCCTCGCCATCACCCAAGTAGCCCCAGAGCAGCAGAAGGAGGCCTCAGGCGCAGAACGAGGGTCAGGGCTCAGCTCACCTACCCTTTCTAGGCCTCGCAGGGTCCCTGTGGAGTCAGAAGCCCCCATGGAAGGTGTGGAGTGGGTACAGTGGACACTTGCAGGCCTGGGAGTGGAGTACTTGAGCAACTTGGGGGCCATGGGGAGCTCTGGCCTCCTCGGACCTCAAGGCAGACCTGAGTTAGTGCACATGTGTGGTGAGGGCAACTACACACACTTAGCTCACACCAGAGCATGGGAGGAGACCGCGTGCTGTTGTGTGCACAGATGACACACACGTACAAAAGGGTAAGTGTGTGCTCCAGGGTAGACATGTGGGCACAGACAGACAAGAGTATGTAGGGACAAATGTGTGTGCAGTGACGACACACGTGCACACATAGACACATAAGTGCACAGGCAGGTACTTAAATGAGTGAAGAGTGGGGCAATAGGGCTTGGTGGGGACTGTGGTGGGCAGGATTCACTGTCATGCAGGAAAGTCGGCCCATTGCCATGGGAAATGGGAAGTCTGGATTTTGATGGAAATCTGGGGCAAAGAATTGAAGTTGTTTCAAACCCTGTGGGAGCCAAAATGACTCCTCTGTCCCTCTGTGGGTCTGGCTTGGTCCTCAGTTTACGGTCTCTGCCTGCTGGCTGAGACTGGGAGCTTGTTATGTGCCCTAGAAAAGTCCCAGGCCTCTCTGTGTTCAGTTGCCTGTGGCTGGGCCTAGGGGAGGATCCATGTGATAGAGGGCTGGGACTGCCTGGGGAAGAGCCAGACCGGGACGGGGAGGCACTGTCCTGCCTGCAAAAGTCATTTCTCACCACCACCTCCACCCCACCCGTCTCCTGGCATCTGTCAGGACCTTGATGGATAAAACATCCTGCCAGTGCTTAGGCCCTCCCCTCCATCCTGAGATAGGCGCCAGCTCTGGACGAGTGGCTCTGGGTGGCAGGGCCGGTGTCAGAGTTGGCCTACAGAATCCCAGAGCGAGGCAGCTCTCAGCAGGCCAGGGTCATTACGGAAGGCTTCCTGGAGGAGGCGGTGGGGCTGGAAGCTGCTGGCCTGGGAGTCAGACACCTGGGCTCAGACTAGACCCCTACAAGGTCAGTGAATATGTCATCTTGGTCACATCTGTGTTCTCAGCTCCCAGACCAGAGCCTGGTACGTAGTAGGCACTCAATAAATTTCTGTAAAATGAAAGAACAGAAAACAATAGCTTGGGACTTCCCTGGCAGTCCAGTGGTTAAGAGTCTGCACTTCCAATGCAGGGGGTGTGGGTTCGATCCCTGGTCAGGGAACTAAGATCCTGCATGCTGTGCGGCATGGCCAAAAGATTAAAAAAAAAAAGAGAGAGAAAACAATAGCTGTAGAGAGCATTTTCCTTATGTAAGAACTGTGAACAACCCTATGAGGTATGTGCTATTATAATCTCCCATTTTATATATGAGGAATCAGGCATAGAGTGGTTAAGCCATTTGCCAAAGGTCACACAGCTGTCAAGTGACAACACGGGGTTCACACCCGGGCATTTCTGCAAAGCATGGTGCACACCACTCTTGAAGGGTTCAATGTCTATCTTTCCCATGGGGCTGTGAAGGCCACAGAAGTGAAGCTTGTCTGATCCCTGCTCATTTATTTTGGCCTGGCACATAGTAGGAGCTCAATAATTATTTGTGGAATAAGTTACAAAAGCCCTGTCTCTTTGAGTGCTCAGACAAGTCACTTCTCTCTGAGCCCCAGTTTCCTCGTCTGTGTGATGGGGCAGTTTGGATGCTGGGAATCTGGGTTCTCCCAGGCCCCTGTCTGGGTGGGCAATGACTGGCCCTGGAGCCTCTCCAACCCTGGATCTCAGGGGTGACCACTCTGATGGTCCCAAACCTGGCAACTCACCCCAGCAGGCAGGTGGAGGAGCTGGTTCTCTGGGCCTGAGGCAGGGCTAAGAACCTGCCAGCTCAAAGCAGGACAGGGCCTGAGCTCACAGGTCCAGCTGCCTAACAGGTTTGAGCTTCCACTGGGTTTAGCAATGCCCCACCTCACCCCCAAGGAAGGAGATCAGAGCCCTGTTAAATGGAGCACCTGCTGAGTGCCGAGCCCATCCTCTGAAACCTGGCCACCAGCCTGGGGAAGTGGGGAGCAGGGCTGTGCCCATTTTACAGATGGGGAAACTGAGCTTCCCAGAGGGCCATCAATTCACCCAAGATCCCAGAAACCAGAACCTCCTGCTCCAGGCTCTTTCCTCTGCCTGACCATTCTTTTTTTTTTTAATTTAATTAAATTTTGGCTGCGTTGGCGTGCGGGCTTTCTCTAGTTGTGGCGAGCGGGCGCTACTCTTTGTTGTGGTGCACGGGCTTCTCATTGCGGTGGCTTCTCTTGTTGTGGAGCACGGGCCCTAGAGCACGCAGGCTTCAGTAGCTGTGGCTCGTGGGCTCTAGGGCGCAGGCTCAGTAGTTGTGGCGCACAGGCTTAGCTGCTCCGCGGCATGTGGGATCTTCCCGGACCAGGGCTCAAACCCGTGTCCCCTGCATTGGCAGGTGGATTCTTAACCATTGCGCCACCAGGGAAGTCCCCTGACCCTTCTTAAGTCAGGGAGGGAGAGGTACAAGAAGGGTCCCCCCAGAGCAGGAGGGGGTCTCATGACCCCACAGTCGTCAGGAATGGCAGGCCGCACCCTCTTTAAAGGCCCGGGGTCTTTTTGTAACCACAGGAGCAGCTCAACCTAATTTTCAGATGAGAAAACTGAGACCCATCTTGTTCTGGGTAGTGAGCACCACTTCTCCCCTCGTCCGTCTCCCAGGCCCTGAATGACCACCCCCCCCCATCTCTCAGACATCCCCCCTCCTGGTTCCCTCCCCCTCACTCTGGCTCGCTGTGCCTCAAACACACCAGTTGTTCCCTCACCTCAGGGCCCTGGCGTTCAGGGGTCCAGCTGTCTGGGACCCACTTTCTCCTCTTCACTTGGCCACTCCTCCTTTTCTAGGTTTCAGCCCAAAACTCTCCTCTTCAGAGCGCCCTGCAATCGACCTCACTCTAAAGTCTCTTCCATTTGTCACCCTTATCACGTCTGAATCATCGGGTTGGTTTCTTCCCTTGCTTGTTAATTCTCTGTCTTCCCACTGGAAGGTCAGCCCCTGAGGACCGTCGTGTCTGTCTCATTCTGCTCTATCCCCAAACCCAGCCCCGTGCCTGACAAATCCGTATCTGCTGAATAAGTATTTTTCAATGAATTTGGACCTGGCTAAATGCCTGATGCATAGTAGGTTTTCAGCCAAGTTTTCAGCCAAATTGAAAGCAAGTATAGTTTTCAGCTATAGTGACAATGATGGACCAAGGAGGGACAAGTTAGAAGAACAGGAAAAACACACACAGTGGGGTTCTGGTCTTGCTTGCTGTGTGACCTTGGGCAAGTGCCTTGCCCTCTCTGAGTCTGGGCCTCCATTGTCCCAGCTGGAATAAGGGATGATCACAGATTGCCTCCAGGGTTGCTGGGAAGCCTAGGAAACTCTGTGAAAACTGGAACCAGCCTGCCTTCAGCAGATGCCCACACGCTCCCCACCCCTGCGCCCTGCGGTTCCCCAGCTGGCCAGGGTGAGCGGGGAGGCGGCCTGCCAGAGTGTGTGCGCAGAAAGATGGAAAACTCCCACTTGCTGCTCTCTCCTTAGGCCAGGGCAGGGGTCCACCTGTCCAAGGTCACAGAGCGCAGACGGGGAGCCGAGGGGGTGGGGATCGGGCGTCCTGGGGTCTCTGAGAACAAACCATCCATTGTAGCCTTGTGGGTGTTGGGGGACTTGAAGGGCCTGAATGAGGGTGAGGAGGCAGGGGCAGGTGTGGGAGCAGGTGTCCACTGTCATCTCTCGACATCACTCCAGGGGGGCGGGGAGTGTCCCCATGCCTGCCCCAGAACCGGCCTGGCTGGTCGGACATCTGTCCTCTGATGCTTTTGTCAGGAGCCATCACAGACGTGAGCCAGGCCCAGGGTGAGGTGGGTAGAGGGGGATGGGAGGATGGGGAGGTAGAATGTGGGAGGGGCCTGAGGGGTGCTGGGGGAGAGGGACCTGGCATAGAATCCCAGCCCTGCTCCTTCAGGCTGGGGACACTGGGCAAGTCATGTCACTTCTCTGAGCCTCTGTTTCCTCATCTGTAAAGCGAGGCTAAAACTCCCCTCTGTGTGCAGCGTCTGTGCCAGTGACTCTTCCAGGCACATGTGAGGGGCAGGGGATGGGAGGCTCTGAGAAATGCTTTGGGGCCTCAGGCTGCCCACAGCTCAGCCCCCTAAAAGAGTTTATCATTCTTTCACCCAAGAAAAGGTTACTGGGCACCTACTGTGTGCCAGAACCATGCTGGGTGCTGGGGACACAGGAGTGAGTGGGACAGAGGAGGTCCCTGTCCTGGGGGGAGAAGGCAGAAAAGCCATAGGCAGAAGAACGAGCAAGAAAATTTCCAGGGACCTCCCTGGCCGTCCACTAGTTAGGACTCCACGCTTCCAGTGCAGGGGCTATGGGTTCGATCCCTGGTCGGGGAACTGAGATCATGCAAGCCACACAGTGTGGCCAAAAAAAACACAAAAACCCCAAAACAAAAAACTCCAGACGGTGATACAGGCAATGAAGAATTAAATGAAGGCTGAGTTAGAGGGTGACGGGTGGGAGCTGCTTTAGACAGGGGTCAGCGAGGCCTCTCTGACAGGGAGGCGACCTGGAGGAGGAGCGGCTCGGGAAGGCTGGTGGGCTCCAGGCAGCCGGCACCACTGCAAGGGCAAAGGCCCTGAGGTGGGACTGAGAACTCGTTTTGCGTTTGCAGAGGAACTGCCAGGAGGCCCCTCCGAGAGGGGATCCGGCCTGAGGGGACCCTCCTGCCCTGTTCCCAGGGGCTGAGGCCAAGGGGCAGGGCAAGGGCCAGGCTGGAGGAAATGGGGCCAAGACCCCGGCTGGCAGACTCTCCTGGGACTCCTAATATCCCGAGTGCTGGTGACAAGACCCAGTCCCAGGTGGCAGGGGGTGGGGGCCTGGGCCTCCGTAAACAGCCATGGCTCGTAAAGCTGATCAAAGCAGCGGGCCTGTCCTAGCCCTGGCCACTTCCTGCAGGGCCCAGAGCAGCCCAGCTTGTGGGAAGCAGCCTCTCAGACTTGCTTTGGGGTCTCTGTGTGGCTAAGGGCAGGTCCCTGAGCTTGTCCAGGACTCAGTTTCCCCACTTACCTCACAAGGAGGGGCTGGGTGGAATCTCTGGACAGCCTGTTTCATTCTATATCTTTGACAAGAGCTCAGCTTTTGGAACCGCAGATCTGGGAGTCTGAGTCCCAATCCTGCCACTGTGTGACCTCAGGCAGTGACGCCCCCCCAACTCTGTCCTCAGTTTTCAGCTGGGGTTCATGATAATATCTACTTCAACATCCTAGAGCATGGAGTTTATTGATGTAATTTGTACTGATAGTTTCTTGCTTATCTAATGGTAATGGTAACGATCCTCAGGCATCCTAGTGGAGGAGCCGTGTCCCAGGCAGCAGGCTTGACAGGTTTGTGGATCAGAGGGTGAGGGTCTGCGCCCCACAACAGCTACTTCTGGGCAGGTCTGGGCAAGGGGTGGCCCCAGAGGCAAGGATTTCCAGCTTGTCTGGGCCACAGCCCAAGGCCCTGGGCAGCACTTCCCAGGCCTCGTGGCCTCCTGGGGCCTGGCCTGGCTTTGGAATCCCGGGGTTCTCACCAGTTCTCTCTGAGGCTCTGTTTCCTCAGCTGCCAAAGAGGGAAGAAAATCCACCTGAGGAAGATTTGTGGTTGAAAACAGACCCAGGATTCTACCATGTCTCCCCACCTCCTCTGCTGCCCTTCTGGTCCAGCCCCATCCTCTTATTGCAGCGACCTCCTCTGGGGCTCCCTGCATCCCCCGCCTCATCCCCCTGCATCCCCCATCCCCCTGCATCACCCTTCATCCCCCTGCATCCCCCCATCCCCCCTCATCCCCCCCGCATCCTCCCTCATCCCACTGCATCCCTCCTCATCCCCCTGCATCCCTCCATCCCCCTGCATCCCCCCCCTCATCCCCCTGCATCCCCCCATCTCCTGGCATCCCCCTTCATTCCCCTGCATACCCCCCCTTATCCACCTATAGTACACTCTCTGCTGGAGAACCTGGGTCAGACCACATCCTTCCCCTGCTCAGAACCCTCCAGGGCTCCCACCCCACACAGAAAGCCCCCCCCACCCCCACGCAGCCCACAGGCCCAGCGTGGCCTCCCCTCACCCTCTCCACCCCTCCCCATCGTTCTCATCCAGCCTCACCACATAAAACTACTAAAGCCCGTGTTCAGACTGCCTTTCCCTGCTCTTATCAGCTTCTAACACACTATATAAAATACCAATTTATGTTGTCTGTCTGCCTCATGTGCATGTCAGCTCCATGAAGGCAGGTTTTTTTTTTTTTTTTTTTTTTCTGTTTTGTTCCCAGCTATATCCCCTGTTCCTAAAAAAACGGTTAATAAGTGTTTGTGGAATGCAGGAATGCATCCTCGTCCAGCTCTGGGAGGCAGGCGCTATTGTATTTTGATTTTATGAAGGAGGAAAGTGAAGTTGAGCAAGGCAGGAAGTTGGTGAGTTGCCCAAGATCTCAGACAGCTGGAGTCAGGGCGATAATAATAATAACAGTAAATAATAATAATACAGCTAAGACATATTGGGCTCCTACCATGTGTCAGGCACTGGGATGTTGGAATAGAAGTGGAAGAAAAGAGCCAGGCACACGGTAAGTGCTTTACATGGGATAACTCTTGGAATCCTCAGTGGGACTCTGTAGTAGGAACTATTAAACCCATTTTACAGATGAGGAAACTGAGGCTCAGAGGGATTAAGTAACAGATCTCTAACAATAATAACTACTATAGCCCCAGTTTACTGAGCTATGCTCTGGGCACGCTTCATATCCGGTATCTCTCTTCTTTACCATGCCTTCTACTGTACTTTACAACAAAGAAGCCAGCTTCTGAGAAGTGTTGTAATTTGGCACTGGTTGTAAGATGGTATGAGAGAGCTTGGGCCCATTTCCCAGGTTCTTCTGCCCCAGGACATACCTGGCACTGGAAGGTGGAGAGGCCCAAATACCGAAGCCCATTGCACATTTGGTGCCTCAGAGCCAGAGGACCTCTCTGGTGCCTTAGTTTCCCTAAGTCTTTTCAGGGTCTGGGGCTCAGGCTGCCCCCCAGCATGGAACTGGCAGGGGTCTTCATTCCTGTTCATAGTTGGGACTCCTGCTTTGTCTAGGGAGGGTCTGAAGAAGTGGTGGCAACTCTACTGTGTGACCTAGGGTAAGTTGCTGTGCCTCTCTGAGCTGCCAGCCTCAACTGACTCCATGGAGTCATGGTTTGCTGAGAAGGAGGCTCTGGGAACTACCCATCCAAGGCCTGGCAGCTGGGAGCACCTGCTTCCTGCCTGGAAGGACCAGGAGGAGCAACAGAGCCACCCTGCTCCAGGCCTGTTTCCCTTCCCACCCTGCCCCCTACTAGAGCTCTGCAAGTCCCCAAGAAATGGGGTCCAGCCCTGTCCCCCATCCCATCCTCCACTATTCTGGCTGCCTTTTCTCACTGGGAAAGAGCAGTAAATAATCAGGAGGCCACATTCTCCAGGCTTCCCAAAGCCGGCATCTGCACCTCTCCTGAATCTGTCTCATTCCACCTTCCCCTGTGGCCTGAAACCGCCCCCTCCCCCCTGCCCCCCCTTCCTGGCATTCAATCCCTGTGATTCAGCCCGTGCCATGGCTCTGCCTCTTCTACAAATTGGGAAAGTGAGGTGCAGAGAGGTACCTGGTGTGGTCCTGAGTCCAAGGAAGCTCCTCATCTTTCCCAGAGGGCCATAGGGATCTTTCCAAAGGTCTCCCCTGTCACACCCTTGCCTGGGGTGATAATGGCTCGTGGGTGGAGCACACTCTGTGTGTACTGTCCCCTACTTTACAGAAGAGGGAGCTGAGCTTCAGAAGGGCACAGCCACCTGTCTGAGGTCATACAGCCGGGAGGTGGCAGAGTTCTGTGACTACAGAGCGGGAGACTGAGGCACCGAGAGGAGAAGGACCTTGTCCAAGGTCACTTAGGCCCTGTTAGGGTCTAGATCCCCAGTGAGGCTGGGCCAGAGCTGGAAGCACTGGATCCCAGGCAAAGCTTTCCCACGGCCCTGGGGTGTGGGTGGGGGGACTGCCTGGCATTTCCTGTTTGGGCAGGACCTGAGTGGGGTGATGCGGGGAGACTTCCCGTGGCCCCTCCCCCTTCTCAGGAAATAATCCGGACCCAGGGGCCAGGCCCCCGCCTTCCCCAGGTTGCAGTGAGGGGCAGAGGCTGGGAGCTGGTGTCCTGGGTTCCAGGCCTGCTCTCTCTTATTGCCTGTGTGTCCTTGTTCCTGTCCTTCCATCCCATCCCAAAGTCTCTGCATCCTTGGGGGGGTCCCCATTCTTATCATCCAATGAACAGACTCAGCAAAAGTCCCAGGCCCTCGGGAGTCCCAAGGCTGTGACCCTGAAGAATCACTTCCCCCTCTGAGCCTCAGTTTCCTCCTCTGTCAAATGGAGTCATTGTGGGGGTGGAATCAGAAGCGCCAGCTCAGCACGTTGGAACTCCACATCCCGGAGGGAGGGAGTCATCCAGGTCTCGACACTGACCTGGCATACGGGTTCCCAGATGGAGAATTGAAGTCGTAGAGGTCAGGGGACCCACGTGAGGACACAGCCAGCTGAGACCTCTCCACTGCCATTTCCTGGGAGGCAGCTATGCAGCGCCAAGAAGGCACACCATATTGTTGGATACTCCAAGTTCAAACTTCAGGCCTGCTATTGTCTGGTTGTGTGGCTTCAGGCAGGTCACTCTACCTCTCTGAGGCTTAGTTTTTTCTTCTGCAGAATGGGAGAAAACTAACCTGATGGCAGGACTTACTGAGCTAATTAAGCACGTAAACCACCCATGGCAGAGCCTGGCACCCAGTAGGCCTTCAATTCATGGTAAGTCTTCTTCCCGGGGAGGAGGCTGGGCGAGGTCATCTTGGCTGTATTCAGTGGGGGAAGGGTCAAAAGTCCCAGGTGGGGTTGCTGGGAGAGTGAGGAGCGGTCACTGCCCCACAGCTCTAGGTAAGCAGGACCCGGCTCCTCTGCATCTCGGCCCCCCTTGGTGCTGCCTCTGCTCTCCGGACCTGACCTGGCAGGCCTTGCCTGCCTCACCCCACCACGCTTGCTCACTAGTGCTCTTCTCCAACCACACCGGCCCCTTTTCAGCTCCTCCATCCTCCAACTCATTGCAGCCTCACAGTTTTTGCACCTTCAGATCTCTCTCCCTGGATCTCCTTTTCCCAGTGTTTTTCCTTCTTTAACAGAAATTTTATTTTTACATTCTATCATTAGAATCTAAAACAGGACCTTGAATCTTTTAGGCATTTAATAAATATTTGGCCCATGAATAAATGAAGAGATTTTGATTTTTGATCTAATATAAGAGTCTTTGTTTTTTAATAGACCCTTTCAACCCATTTACATTTATTGTTTACAGGGATATGTTTGATCTGTGTCATCCTGTATTTTGTTTTCTGTTGACTGAATGATTGAATGAATGAATAAATGAATGAACGAAGCAGAGTAAATTCTAGGTTGCTGGGGTGGGTTAGAATTGGGGTTCTCCAAACTGCCCTGGGCCATTCAGGGTAGGAAGAACATGGAACTGACCCTGGTTCCCTCACTCTTGCAATTATTTATTCCACTGCCCTTAGCCCCCAGACAAGGGCTTATCGTCCATCTCTCCCAGGTGTCCCCCATCCCTTCCCTCCTACCCCCACCTCCCCTCAGGAAGTGCCAGGTTTATGATTCTGGGTTCTGAAGCCAGATCCCCCATTAACAGGAGGCATGGTCTTGACTTACCTCCCGAGTCTTCATTTCCACACTTGTAAAATAGGGGTCACGGTATTAGCTTCCGACAGTGATGATCGTTGGGAGGATTAAATGAAAGAACTTGGGTCAAAGGGCTTAGCACTGTGCCTGGCTTGGAGTAAGAGCTCAGTAAGCATGAGATTTTATTATTTTGTTGTTGTACCTCAGTTTCCTTCAATTGTAAATGAGGCTGCTTGTCATTTCCTTCTAAGTACCTCAGGATCCTGCCTCAAAGTCTGGAGTTGGAGAGCTGTTCAGTCTACACTCTCATCTCCGTCTCCCCAAGCCCGCAGACACGGTCATCTTCCAGGACTCGAGGGGGTCCACAGAGGCCTGACCCACCACCAGGAACTGGGGAGAGGAAACAATACCAGCTGTAAAGAGAAGTTCATTCCTTCCCCCTGGCCACACCAGCATTACCCCATCACACAGATGAGGAATCTGAGACTCACTGGCTCATTTAATCCACAGACGCACCCTGAGCACCTACTGTGTGCAGGCTGTGCTGGGCCCTCTCCCACAGGGCTCACAGCTTAGCGGGTAAGACAGGGAGAAAACAACTCACCCTGTAGAATTTAGATCAAGTGCCTTGCCCAGCCCATAAATGGCTCCCAGAGAACCTACCAGCATCCCTGCTTGTGGGGGTGGACGGGGGACTGTTCCCTTTCCACAAAAGGAGAAAGCCAGGCCAGAGGGGGGCATCCCGTGCAAAGCCTCCAGCTTCCTAGGGGTGTGGCAGCCTTCCTGCCTTTGCATGGCTGGTGCCTCTGCCGGGAAGGGAAGATTCTTCGCGGTCGCCACGGATCCGGCTCTGTGTTCAGGGCGTCACTTCCTCAGAGACCCTTCCGGGATGGGAGGGCAGGGTCAGCGCCCCAGGGTTTGCTCTTGTATAACGTGTGTCCCACTCACTCCCGCGGCTGTCCTCGCTGAGCCTCCTGAGGAGATGCAAACTTTGCGTTGCCCAATGAGCCGCTGCAGGGTCACACCTCCACCAGGAGACACTCCCACCCCCCAGAGGCCCAGCCACTTGCTACAGGTGCCCACGGCACCCAGAGCCTCATCCCCCTGCGCCTTCTCCAGCTGCAGTTCTGCACTTTGTTTGCAGGATGACTGCGTTGGTGACTAGCATCCTGTATATATTTTAAAATTTTTTTTCTCTTTTTTTGGCCACGCCACGCAGCACATGGGATTTTAGTTCCCCAACCAGGGATCAAACCCGCGCCCCCTGCATTGGAAGTGCGGAGTCTTAACCACTGGACTGCCAGGGAAGTCCCAGCATCCTCTTTAGAACATCAGCTCCTCGAGGACAGAGATCTCTGCCTGTTCCATTCACCATTGTGTCTCCCAGTGCCTAGTACAGAGCCTGGCACATAGTAGGTGCTCAATAACTATCTGTGGAAAGAAGGCAGGAAGGAAGGAAAGAAGAAAGGGAGGGAGGGGTTGCAATTCATTTATCCAGTTTTGCATTTGTTTGTTCAGCGAGTACTTATTGAGGGCCAGCTGTATGCTGGTTCTGGGGAGAGAGTGGTGACAGCACAGACAGGTGTCCTGCCCTCAAGGCGCTCGCTGACTTTCTGGTCGCTGTCAGCAATTGTGATATCAGCTGGTGAAGACTATGAGGAAAGGTGGAGCCAGGAGAGGGGCTGCTGGGAGGAGGGGTTGGCTGGCAGAGGCAGGGGTAGGCTTGGGGCTCCCCCCACCCCGCCCCTGCTGGCAGATGCTGGGGCTGTCGTAACTGCGGGCAGCTCGGGTTGCCAAACGCCACCACAGCTGCGTCACCGAGAGCCTGGAGGGCCCAGAGGCTGAGGGGGGCTGGGAGGGGCCCCCTCACCCAGGCTGGTTTCAGCCCCGAGTCAGACAGAGCTGGGTCAAAGGTCAGCCCCGTGTCCACTGTTAGTCACTCTACGTAATGTGGCTGTGTGGCTGCGTGCTGTTGCGGATTGCTTGCGAAAAAAGTCCAGAAATAATGCATGAGGAGCCACATTCCCACCTCCAAGAGAGAAATGAAACGTGCAGAGACCGGGGGAGACCCCACCCTCCCTCCAAAGGTGACTTCATCCTGAATTTGACATCTGTGACCCTGTGTGTGACTGCACAATGTTACCTTCCTGGGCCTACCTCTGTGTGTCCCTGGGCAAGTCACTTAACCTCTCTGGGCCTTGGTTTCCTCACGTGTAAGATGGGAAAGCTAACAGTCCCTCCCTCGGAGGACTGGTGAGAATAAACAAGCCATCTGCGTAAAGTGCTCAGATGAGGGCCTGGCACACAGGAAGCACCACGTAAGTGCTGGCTATGATCATTATTGTCACTGAACACCCAGAAGAGGGGACAGAGAGCCGTCACTTGTGTCAAGGTCACTTCGGGTGGTGCCAGGGTTCACATCAGCGGCTGGCTCTGGAGTGGTGTCGCTCAGGTGCCCAGGCACTAATTCTGGTTCATTCTGTTCCACTTCCTGTTGGGTTTGCCTTTCCCACCAGCTTTGATAAACCAGAGCCTGTGCCTGGCTTGTTCTCTGCTGTCACCCTGCAGAGGGTGACAGCCCAGGGTCTGGAGACTGAAGGATGGGTTTGTGGAGCAAATGAACGGGGCTGTCTCCTCATCTGTATGATGGGTCTTGCAGCCCCAAGGAATGAGAAAGTGCCGAGTAGTGTAGGTGCTTTATAAACCCTTCTTTATTTCCTCCTCTCCCAGCTGTACTCCCCTCCCCCTCCCCTCAGGGCTAGACCTGGACCCCACTCACTTCAGGACAGGCATTCTGCTGACAGATTGCTCCCCACTGACTCATTCATTCATTCATACCTTCACACTTTCAACAAATATTTTGAGCACCTACTGTGCTCCAGTCTCTGCTCTAGGCTCTGGGGATACCGAAACGAATAAAGCATGTAAAAATCTCTGTCTTCCTGGAGCTGATATTCTGTCAGGAGAGAGAGCCATCAGACAACAGTGTGATTCAAGCGAAGATTCACAGGGGCCTGGGCAGCAGGGATCAGGGGAGGCCCTGCCTACCTCAGTCTCGGGGTTTGGGGAAGGCTGTGAGCTCAGACCAGAAGGATGAGGAGAAAGCCAGATGAAGGGTGAGGAGGCTATCCCAGGGGCAGGGACCGGCCTGTGCAAAAGCCTGCGGGTGAGTGGGCATGGCAATTTGGGGACCTACCTGTGGCTTGGCCTGGATGGAGGGGAGGGAAAGGGAGGGTGATGGGGGTTGAGCTGGAAAAGGCCTGACTTGATTTAGGTTTTACAAGGTTTGCTCCAGCTGCAGCATGGAGCTGGGACTGGAGGGGTGAGGCTGAAGGTGGGAAGACTGGAAGGGAGCCTGGAGTCCTGTCCACCCATCAGAGGAGAACAGGAGGGCAGGCTTCATGCAGACCAAGGAACCCTGGATGTGCCGGGTGGGGCCTGGGTTTCCCTGGAAACAGGCCCAGGATGTGGCAGCTGAGGCTTCCTCCCTTCTTCCGGGGAACTGGATCAGGGGTCAGCATCACCTCCGTCCGCCACAGAAGACAATTGGGCAGTGGCCCTCCGCCCTTGCACTGCTCACCCCTGTGACTGGCCAGGCCCTTCTGAGAATGGACCTCCCCCCAGTTCCATGTGGCATGACCTCACACGAGGGTGTTCACGGCACATTTAACACCAGCCCAAGATGGAAACAACCCAATGGTGCATCACCCAAGGCCCCGTCAAAACCACCAGATCCATCCAGACAGCGGACTATTTTGGAACCTCGGGAGAGGCTGGACGGTGAAGGGTTTCAGAGCTCAGACCTGGGAGCCCGACTGCCTGGGCCTGAATCCCTGCTCTGCCAGTCACTGCTGTGTGTCACTGGGCAGGTGCCTTGCCGTTCTGTGCCTCAGTTTCCCCATCTACAAAATGGGGATGATGAGAGTGATAGAACTTCCCAATAGGAGCACTTCACTCTTATGATTCATTAATTAATCCATGTAAAGTACCTGGAACTGTGCCCAGCACATAATAAGTCCTCTAGAAACCTTTGCTGCCATTATTATTATTATTATTACTACTATTATTATTTTTTTATTTTTTGGCTGTGCTGGGTCTTCGTTGCTGCATGTAGGCTTTCTCTAGTTGCGACGAGCAGGGGCTACTCTTCATTGCCGTGCGCGGGCTTCGCATTGCGGTGGCTTCTCTTGTTGCGGAGCACGGGCTCCAGGCGCACGAGTTTCAGTAGTTGTGGTTCGCGGGCTCTAGAGCGCAGGCTCAGTAGTTGTGGCGCACGGGCTTAGTTGCTCCGCGGCATGTGGGATCTTCCCGGACCAGGGCTCGAACCCGTGTCCCCTGCACTGGCAGGCAGATTCTTAACCACTGCGCCACCAGGGAAGCCCTGCTGCCATTATTAATCAGCAATCATATTAACATTATGATTATTTGCAGCAGTAGTGGTAGAAATATGGATTAATCCAAGGGAGAAGTGGCAGGACAGAACGTAAAGTGGGCTGCCGGTTGCAGAAAAAGGCAAGAAGAATAACTAGATAGATGTGTGTGTAGACGCTCACACCACCTCAGAAGGAGCTCCTAGACACTGAAAACATTCGATTTGTCTGGTTGGGGAGTGGGGACCTGCGGGGAGGAGGGGAGGGACACTGACTTTTAGCTCTATGCTTTTTACACCCTCTGTGCTGTTTGAGCTGTGTGTGTGTTTCCTCTGTGCACTTGTATATATATTCAAAACCAAACATGCCAGAAAGCAATTCTGCTCGAGGTTTCCTCCAGGAAGGCCCCAGCTCTCCCCCCCGCCCACCCTCTCCATCCACCCCCGCATCCTGGCCTGTGTGTGGCCCAGCCTCCCCGCTGCCGGTTTTCAGAGCTCTAGGCCCTGGAGCAGGTCCGAGCTGGAGTGCCCTGCAAGAAAGGGGGCTCCTCGGAGACCCCCAGAGCGGCCTTGGCTCCGGGTGGTGCAGGGTGTGGGGTTGGGGGGGCTCCCGACCCACTGACGGGAACTCTGAATACTCCCCAGCCTGGGCCGCTAATCGCTTCCAGATTGGCGGGGTCAGGGCCAGGGCCGCCGCCGCCTGGCTGCATAAACAGCCCGTCGCTCCAGATGGCGGCTGGCTCCAGCCTGGCGAGCAGGTTCACGGGGGACTGGGGGGTGGCAGCAGGTGGAGGACCCCCACCCTGCCTGGTTGGGGCAGGGAGGCCCCCGCCAGCCGGCCTTGGCTGCCGCTCATCCCCACTGCCCTGAGTCAGGATGCTGGGCCAGAAGGGGCTGTAGCAGTTGAACCCATTGCTTGGAGGAGAGAAACCGAGGCCCAGAAGGGGCAAGGGACGGTTCCAGGTTGGTGGTTGACAGAGATGTGAGGCGGGGGCTCCTGAGGGTTGACCCTGGGTTTGCTTGTGTCTGTGAATCCAGCACACAGTTGGGGGCGCAGTAAAGACCCAAGGAAGGAAGGGAGGAAGGAGAGCAGGAGGGAGGGAGGCATTATGGCCTCTTGGGTTCAAATTCTACTCTGGCTTTTAGTCCCTGAGGGAATAAGTTAGTTTTGCTTTCTGGGCCTCAGTTTCTTCATCTGTGAAATGAGGATGGCTAGAGCACAGACCTTGCCGATTGCTGGAACAGTGACCTGGCTTTTGTGAACTTCTGGGCAGTGCGGGCTGTGTACGTTGCAGGTGCTCAGTTCTGTCTTTCTCTCTCCCTGAGCCTCCTTTGATTCCTGCTTCTCCTTCCCCGCCCCCGCCCCCCCCCACACCCCCCAGGAGCACGATAGCCTCCTCTAGGAAGCCACCCTGGCTTCCACTCAGACCTCTTCCTTTGTGCCAGGCTTTGTGCCCTTCCCGTGGCCTCACTCACAGAGCCTCCCCAGCTCCACGCCATGACTGGTACCTGTGCTATTGCCCCTCTGTCAGATGAGGACATGGAGGGTCAGGAGGTACCCATGCTGTTGTCCCTGCCCTGTCATGGAGGCAGCAGGACACGGTGAGGGCCTCACTGCCAGGAAAATGCAGAACTCGGTGTGACTGGAGAGGCTTCACCTGGTCTGAAGTCAGGTAATGTGGCTGCTTCCTGCCCCCACTCACCAACCTCTTGGCACATGAGGTGAGGACCCCGGCCTGCTGCCCCCAGGCAGGTAATGGGTTGTGATCCCTAGGGAAAGGAGTGTGGAGCCCTGGCCTGGGCTCCAGGCCGGCCCTGGATGTCCCTTGGGTGGCTGGGCGGTAGCCTCGACAGCTGAGCAGGGACGCAGCAGCTTGAGTGAGGGCTGAATCCCCCGTTTTTCACCATCTTAACCCTCATACCCAGCACAGAACACCCTGAGTTCAGCTTTGTTGAATGAGTGACTGAGAAGTCACAGTATCAAGCATTTATAAGCCAGGCACTCTTCTGAGCAATTGACTGAGGGTAACTTCCCTTTTATAAAATTTAATTTAATTTTTTGGCCGTGCCATGCAGCATGCAGGATCTTAGTTCCCTGACCAGGGATCGAACCTGGGCCCCCTGCAATAGAAGCGCAGAGTCCTAACCACTGGACCACTAGGGAATTCCCAGGGTAACTTCTTTAATATTCACATAACCTGCTGAGGGAGGGACTATTGTAATTTCCATTTTACAGAGGACAAAACAGAGGCTCAGAGAGGTTGAGTGCCTTGCCCAAGGTCACACAGCTGGAGCTGGGATTTGAACCCAGGTCTTCTAGCTCCAGTACACACACTCTCAGCCACCTGTTTCCCCTCCCAGGGCAGCAGTGAGCCTGCAATGAGTTCAGTGCCCCGCACATAGTAGGTGCTTTCCCACGCTCCCCCCTCCCCCCATCTCCATTGCCCGGCACCTGGATTCAGATTTCGGCCCAGCCTCGAGGTCAGCGGCCCGTTCTGCCCTGTGCCGGGAGGAATGTTCGTGGTGGCCTCGTCCTGGGTCCGAGAAGAAAGGCAGCCTTGTGGGCGAAAGGTGAGCTGCTGGGTGGGCGCGGGGCTGTTTACCCAGTGCCGGGCGTGTGGCTCGGGGTGGCGCCGCTGTCAGCCGCGCCGGCTGCCCCAGGCCTGTGCTGGCCTCCAGATGTGAGCTGGCTCCAGCCGGCCGGGCCCCCCCACCCTGTGCACAGAGGGGCTTTATCAAAAGCGGCTGTGAGGAGGCCCGGGAGGCCGCCTGGCTCCAGCCTGCTGGCTCCACGCCCCGGGCCTGCAGAAGCCCGGCGAGTGAGCTGGAGCTGCTGTGCCCAGGACTTGATCTGCTCCAGCGCCAGCACCTCTGCTCTGCTCGGGGCCTCTAGGGGCCCAGACGAGGGGTGCAGCCCTCTGTTCCAGGAAACCGAAGCTCCAGGAGCAATCTGGAGGGGTGACAATGCAAGAAAACTCCTTTTAAATTAATTTTCTACATCCCTGAGGGGAAAGGTAACCCACACAGAAAACAAAGTACAAAACTCAGTTAAAATTCAAGGGGTGCTAAGTGCATAGCAAAGTGAAGACACTCGTGGGAAGGATAAATTGCAGGTTCAGAACAGCAGTTCCTGTGAGCCAGGAGGAAAGTAACTGGGAGCGGTTACTGGGGTGCAGTTCTCTCCACAGTGTCTTTCTTGGGTTGTGTGGTGAGGGTGTTAGTCTTTATGTTTTCTTTGTTGGCCTGAGCTATTTTGAATTAATAAATAATAATAACTGGAGGAAAAAAAAGAAAGAAAAAACCAAGACTTCTTCCTGCTTCTGACCCTTAGCCCTGCCCCTGTTAAGAGTGTCTTCCAGTACTTTCCAGGGGTTGTCTGAGAATCCACAAACAAATCCACATCTCTTCTCGTTCCTATGTTGTTTTCCTATGTTGTTTTTGTTTTACAAATAGTATCAAGATATACATTGTACAGCGCCAGGCTCTTCACAATATATCCTGGGCACCTCCCTGCAACTTTGTTCTTTTTCACAGCTGCGTAGTATTCCACCATGGGAAGGCACCTCAGCTTATTCTCCAGGCTCCCCTTGATGAACTTTTAGGTTGTTGCCTGTTTTTGCTACCACAGACCATGCTGAGGTTCACCCCCACCCCCATCCATGTCTTTGGGGACTTAGGCAAGTATTTCCTTTTTTTTTTTTTAGGCAAGTATTTTCTAGATGATCAGCTCTTAGAAGAATCTCAGAGGAGTCCTATTTACTCTTCTGAGAGTCGCGCTAATTTGCCCTCCCTGAAGTTTGTTTCCTTGTGTCGGCCCACCAGCGATGCTGCCGACAGGAAACTGAGACCCAGAGCCAGTCAGCTGTTCTGCGGGGTGAGCGGGGGAACAACCTCACAAGGAATCTCTCCTAAAAAAAGACAAGTCAAAACACCCCTTTCTTGGTTTTGTTTCCCTTTGAATGCAAAAGAGAAACATGTTCACTGCAGAAACTTTAGAAAATAAAGAAAACCGCAAAGTTAGAAAATAAAGCCTCCCTCCCCTCGACAGCCACCCCCGCCCCCACCCAGCCCGCCACCAGGGGCTGGATGCAGACCAGGGTTTGGACCTCAGGGTGGGCTGGCTTCCTCTCCATCCCTATGCCTGACTTGCTGTGTGACCTCAGGCAAGTCAATCAGCCTCTCTGGGCCCCTGCGTTCTCATCTGTAACTGGGGCTACCAAGGGCTCCAGCCTTGAAAGGCTGCTGTGAGAATCAGATGAGATCACGTGGGTAAGGGGTGGCCCAGCATAAAGTGCTTCGTAAGGGGAGGCTGTGACAAGTTCTCCCCGTACCCGTGCAGCCAAATCCAGGACTTTCTTTATATTCGGATTTTTTTTTTTTTTGGCTGCACCTCAAGGCATGCAGGATCTTAGTTCCCCGACCAAGGATCGAACCCGTGCCCCCTGCAGTGGAAGGACAGAGTCCTAACCACTGGACCACCAGGGAACTCCCCGAATCCAGGACTTTCTCATTGACCCTCCCCCTCAGTGAGCTCTGGTATTTTATTCCTGCTCCACCAAGGCCCGCAGCCCGATGACTCCCAGGACCCACACGTCCAGACCCAGCTCCATTCCCACCCGACACAGATCACACAGCTCCCGCCTCCGTGCTTCCTGGACCCAGTGGCTCAGCCAGAAAACCCCCATCCAACCTGTCAGCACCTCCTGTCTGCTCCTGCTTCAAACTAGATCCAGAGCCAACGGCTTCTCCCCAACACCCACCACCAGCTTCCCTGGCTGGACTGTCGCAGACCCTTCCTCACAGGTCTCCTCACTTCCCGCCTCGCTCCCTGATAATCTCTCCTTGCAGGCTAACAGGGCGGTTTGCCCCCCACCCCCGGGGGACGTGTGGTCATGTCTGGGGACATTTTGGTTGTTACAACCGGCAGAGGGGATGCTAGTGGCATCTGGAGGGTGGAGGCCGGGGGGCTGCCAAACTGTCCTCCAGCGCCTGGACAGCCCCACGACTGAGAACGATCTGACCCCAACATTAATAGGGCTGAGGATGAGGACCCTGTGTGAGATCCAAATCAAGTCTGTTCTGTGCTCTTACCTTCCACGGCTCCCACCCACCTCATCCAGAGAACAGCCAGAGTCCTCTCAGCGGCCACAAGGCCCCATGGGACATGCTCCATCGCCTCCCTTCCCTCCCGCCCTCCCGCCCTTGGCTCCAGCCACATCAGCTCCTCCCTCTTCCTTGGACCTGAAGGCAACCTCACACCACAGGCCTTTCCTCTGCTTTTCCCAAATGTTCTTTCCCAGCCATCTAACTTTCCCTCCTCCCCTTCTGACTCTCTGTCGAATGTCACCTCCTCCAGGAGGCTGCCCTGATCTCCTTATTTAATATCTGCTGCTCTCTGAACCCTTCTGCCTTCTTTCTCCCTGGCACTGGGTCCCAATATCTTACTGATTTGTCTGTGTCTGTCCCCCAACCTAGAACACAAGCTCCATGAAGGATAGACAGGGCTGGTCTTATTTACCACTGAGCAGGTAACATGGCCTCTAGCTCACAGTAGGTGCTCAATAAGTGCTCATGGATTGACCAGTGGACCCTACCTTGCAAGTTCCTGATGTCTGGGCAGCAGCTGTGGACAGAAGACCCGGATGCTGAAAGCTGGCCCCTGGAGGAGTGGAGGCCCAGAAGGAAATTCCCTGAGGCCATGGGCTGGAACTTCCCACATCCCTGCAGCCACACCTCGCCCTGATTGCGCTAAGGGGTCCCCTAGCCAGGGACAGCAGCAAAGATGGAGGGGACCCCACAGGCAACTCCCCAGCCACCACCAGCATTCATGGAGCACCAACTGTATGCCCCAGTCTAGACTGGGCAGCATAGAGATTGTACCCCAGTGAATTCCTGGGGGCCAGGGGCGGTCACTTAATCATCTCACTGTCTCCAGGGCCTAGTATTGGCCATCCGTGTATTCAAACATTATGGAGCACCTACTGTGTACCATTGACTATGCTGAGTGCATCTACCAGATAATTTCCAGACAGTGGACTTATGGAGGGGAGAAAGTCACTGCATTTTTCTATCAATGCTTTCAATTATTATTATTATTTGTTTACAGGAAGCATTCTTTTTGTAAATAAATAGACTTGAAGAATCCCAGGTTAAAAAAATACAACCTTACCACCTACTGATGCTGGGCAGAAGTTTAGGGGTCCTTGGGCGCCCAGAGTGGGCACCTGTGGGGTCAAGGAGGCTCCCAGGAGGTGAGTCCTGAGCTGAGGCCCCAGGTCGAGTATGAGGGGACTAAGAAGGGGGAGGAAGGCCACTGCACAGACCTGGGGGATGCAGCCAGTCGGCTGGGGGGATGCTGATGGTCTGACTCCAGCCCAGCCGAAGGCTCCACCTCTGGCCGTGCGTGTCCCGAGTCCAATATTTCCTGGTGGAGTTTACTGCACCACCATTTCTGTAATTATCTGTTTCTGTCTCTCCCCAGCCCACCTCTGAACTGGAACTCCATGAGGCCTGAGCCTGCCCTGTCTGGTTCACTACTCTGTCCCCAGGGCCTGGAGCACACAGTAGGCGCTTGTAATGAGTTGAATAGTGTCCCTCCCAAATTCATGTCCACCCGGAAGCTCAGTATGTGACCATATTTGGAAACAGGATCTTTGCAGATATCATTAGTCCAGGATCTTAAAATGAGATCATACTGGACTGGGGGGCCCTTAGGCCAGCAACTTGTGTCCTTATGAGAAGAGGACACAGACACACAGAAGGCCACGTGAAGATGGAGGCCAAGACTGGAGGGCCGCGTCTGCAGGCCAAGGAACGCTGGGAGCCCCCATGAGCTGGAACAGCAGGGGAAGTTTCTTTCCTAGAGCCTTCAGAGGGGGCATGGCCCTGCTGACACGTTGATTTTGGAATTTTCCAGAACCATGGGAGAATATATTTCTCTTGTTTCAAGCCACCAAGTTTGTAGCAATTTGTTACGGCAGCTGCAGGAAATACATACAGGTTCCTTGTATGGATGATCAAGTGAACAGAAGGATGAGCCACGAGCAGCTCAGCTTTGGTGGGCGGTCCAGGGCCAGTCGGGTGTGGCCAGATGGCTGTTTGCCTTCATCCTTTATGACTGGGTTTGCAGACTGGGGTGCCTGCTTGGATTTCGGGGTGGAGGGAGCTAGAGGCCATCCAGCCAGTGAGTGAGTGGGTGTGAGGAGACGTTGAAGTCGTCCAGCTAAAGTGACAAGGAAATCAGTTTCTGCAGGTGCCACCCCCCGCCCCATCCCCAGAAACTCATGTCCACACCCAGCTTGGACACCGGGGGCTGAGGTTCTGGGCACCTCACCACCCATGATGCTGATGCCTTTCAGATATGCTGCAGCCAGCGCTTGTCCCCACTTCCTGGACACTCTGCAGACGGTCCACCCAAATAACTCTCAGCACCTTCCGTTAGAGCCCAGAGCCTAGGACGCTGGGAGGGAATTTCTCCACCTGTCTGCCCTTAGTCCCTCTCACTGTGGCCTCTGGAATGAGGGAGGTGGCGGGATGCAAGGGAAAGAGCCTAGAACCTGGCTCTGTGCTGAGTGATGGTTGAGTGGCTGCTCTTCCCTGAGCCTCAGTTTCCCCATCTGTAATTGGGGGAACGTCACGGGCTTCGTGGAAACCGCTATGGAGAGTGCATGAGATGAAGCCCGCCCCGGGCTGGCAGGGCACCTGGCCCATAGGTGCTCGCTAAGAGGAGTGCGCCTGTGGTCCTGCTCTCCCAGAACATGGCCCCAGATCCTAAAGGCGGGATTACACTTTCCCTCAGATCCTTTCAAAGCCCAAGCCCTGCCCCGTGGCCTGTCCAACGGCCCTACAAGACCACCACACCCCCGAGGAACACCATATCTTCAGAAGGACCAAGGCTTGGATTTCATGCCCATAAAATGCCTGAAATCAAAGCAGGGCTCACAACAAGGAGGGTTTTGAAGTCGGCTCAGGACAGGAGGGGGCGTGAAATTCCCAGGGGTCTTGGCCCTTCTCTTGGGATCCACCATAAAGCAGGATGTCTAGGGCCCAGGCAGGAGGGTAGTGGCCAGATACAAGGGGCGCCTGTCATTTTAGCAGTGATCTGAATTCCAACGAAGACTTAATCATCCCAAGTTCGAGAGAAGACAATTGGGAAAACTCAACTGAAAAATCCCGTTTACTTGATGTTAGAGGCAGTGAGAGAGCCAGTGGTTGGCAGGTGGGGACTTGGGTCCTGAAGCGAGCGTTCCAGTCCCTGCTCTGCCGCTTACTGTGTGACATCAGGCAAACTGCCTAACCTCTCTGTACCTCAATTTCTTTTTATTTATTTATTTATGGCTGTGTTGGGTCTTCGTTGCTGCGCGTGGGCTTTCTCTGGTTGCTGCAAGCGGGGGCTACTCTTCGTTGCGGTGCGCGGGCTTCTCATTGCGGTGGCTTCTCTTGTTGCAGAGCACGGGCTCTAGGCGTGCGGGCTTCAGTAGTTATGGCACACGGGCTCAGTAGTTGTGGCTCACGGGCTTAGTTGCTCCGCGGCATGTGGGATCTTCCCGGACCAGGGCTCGAACTCGTGTCCCCTGCATTGGCAGGCGGATTCTTAACCACTGCACCACCAGGGAAGCCCCCTCAATTTCTTCATTTGCCAAATAAGGGATAAAAAACGATCCTTCCCTCAAAGCGTTGGGTCAGGGCGACCCGAGTGACTTTATGTGACGTGCTGGCCCAGCCCCTGGGCATGTTATTATTATTTTTTCCTAACGACACAAACATTAACTTCTCCTGAAGTGAGGGTCTACTGAGCCAGCCCCTTCACAGACATCGTCTCACTGAATCTTCCCACAGCCGCTGGAGGTGGGTGTGCTCCCCACGGCACAGCTAGTGATCAGGGAGATAAAGACACTTGCCCAGGGGTACACAGCTGGGGAGATGCGATATAAACCCCAGTCCTGGCTGCACAGCCCATACTCTTAATCACTTCTCTTTAAGGAATAGGACAAGCTAAAGGGAAGAAACACACCCGCCACCCCCAGTGTTCACACAGGCTGGAGCAGCGTTTCTCCGCCCTGGTACCACTGACATTGTGGATTGGCTGGCTGTCTGGTCTGGCGGTGCCCTGTGCCCTGTAGGATGGTTAGCACCGCTGGTCCCTACCCATCGGATGCCAGTAGCACCCCTACAGTTGTGACAACCAAAATGTCTCCAGACACTGCCAAGTGTCCCAGGGAGGGGGCAGCCCCTGGTGGAGAACTGGCTGGAGTGAGGGTGTTAAAATACTAGAGGGTTTCCTTCTGGATTTTTTTCCCTACATTCACACACATACACACACACACACACACACACACACACACACACACGGCATTCTTGGCTGCTCCTCAGATTCAAGGACCCCTGCACCCGTCTCTAGGGCCCCCCAGGGGTCAGGACTGCAGCAGCTGCAACTGACTTGCAGCCCGGCCATGGAGCAGATAATCCTGAGTTGCTCAGACGCCCATTCGAGCCCCCATCATCCACCTACCAGCTGTGTGTCTTGGGCCAATGGCATCCTTCTCTGAGCCTCAGGGTCCCTGCCCACCCCCCTCCTCCCACACCAGGGCCGTGCTGGCCTCCAGGAACTCGGGCCAGGAAGGTGCTTGGCTGTACCAAGTGTCCAGTCATGGGTGCCACTTTTGTGATTAATCTGAACAGAGCTGTGGTGGGTGCAGAGACCACCACACACAGCCCTTGCAGATCCAGCCCTGCCTGGCTGGTGTCTGCCTCCCTGGGCCTGGCTCAGAGCCCCCCAGGGTCACTGCCCTGCCAGGCTTGAGGGTCACATATCTATAGTTTCACAGGAAGCACTGGCCTTGGGTAAAAATGTCACAGGACGTCAGCCTAATGGATCCGGTCCTGGGCTGGGAGTGAGCAGGGGGGTTAAAGTATTCCTCCAGGGGCTGGGTTTTTGGGGGGGACTCAGGGCTCTGAGTCATGGCCTGTGGTCAGGCGGAGGGGACTGAGGCTCAGGGGCCAGCAAACAGCCCAAGGTCACCCAGCATTGTTAGCCTCTCCCACCACCTCAGGGCCTTTGGGAAGGATGGGGTCAGTGGAGACACCATGTGAAAAAAACACACATCCTCTAATCAATGACACACAGTGTCAGCATCCACCCACTTCTTACTTGCTCTCCTGGGAATGCCCAGGGTGGTCCCATCCTCTCCTCCCTACCTCCCTACCTGGGGTCTGTCTCCATCTCTTCCCTGGTCCCCTGTTCCACCCTTGCCCCATGGCCTGCAGCAAGAGGGACTCCGTGAAAACCCGAGTCACTTCTGTTTCTCCTCTACACAGCTCCCATCTCCCTCAGAGGAAAAGGTGAATCTTTACAATGCCCTGCATGATCTGTCCCTTGTCTCCTGGACCTCATCCTCTCCCTCCTCCCCCTCACTCATTCTGTTACAGCCACACTGGCCTCCTGGCTGTTTCTCCAATAAATAAGGCATGCTTCTGCCTCAGGGCCTTTGCACTGGCTGTTTCTTCTGCCAGAAAGATTCTTCCCCCCGGTGTCCACATGATTCAGTTCCCTACTTTTTTCAAGTCTGTATTCAAATACCACCTTCTCAAATATCAGGGCTTCCCTGCCCTACTTCTATCACCAGCGCTCCCCACCCTACTTTAGTTTCCTCCATAGAATTGATCACCAACCAATATTCTACATAATTGAATTTTCACTTGCTTATTGTTTCTCCCTGCTCCGTACACCATTACCACACCCAGAATGTCAACTTCATGAGGGCAGGTGTTTCTGCCTGTTCTTCTCCCTGCTGTATCCACTGGGCACACAGTAGGTGCTCATTAAATACTTGTTGAATGAATGAATGTGGAAGTGTGGATGCTGAAGTGTCCCTGGGTTAACTGGGAAGCTCCAGGGAGCTCTATGGTTTGGAATCACCCTGTAAACTGTAGAGTGCAGTGCTCCCTGACATCCATGGCTGGGTAAGCATGTTCTCAGGTGGGGTTTGTGAGAAAGGGGCAGCTGAGGGTCCTGGTGTTTACAGTCAGATTCCCAGAGCTGGGTGCTGATCAGGGCCCTGGGCAAGAGGGGGAGGCATGGGGGCTCCTGGGTCTGGCTTTAGGCTTCTGACCACAGTGTCAAGTTTGTGGAGTGAGAAAGGTCAGGAAGGCAGTGAGAACAGTGTGGCCGGAAGTGGCCAGCCCCGTCTTCTGGCCTGAATTATCTGGGAAGAAAAATAATCACATTCCAAAGAACCCATGGCTTGGGCGCCGGAGCCACTGTGGGGGCTGAGGGTGGGGCGCAGGGCTGGCCTGGGCAGGTGGTGGCCCCGCCTGAGGCTCAAAAAGGTCAGATCATCAGCTCAGGGTGACCCAGGGGTACTAGGATTTAGACCAGGCTGGGGGAGATACCCCCAAATTGTGAATGGCTGGGGCATGGCAGCCAGGGTATGGCTCCTTGGGAGGGGAGACCACTGCTCTAAGCTGGGGTGCCCCTCAGGGACACCTGGAGCTGGCTGAGCCATCACTTCGTGCCAGGCAGTGTTCATTCCCATCCCCCAGGCCCTGGTGGGGGCAACTGGGCCAACAGGGGCGACCGCTATGCTACAAGCCACAGATAGAACCTGAAAGATTGGACAGCCCTTCTTAGGATGGTCCCGAGGCCCAGACCTGGGGAGGATGTTGGTGATTGATAATAATAGCAATAATAATCGCTCATATTGTGTTTTAGACACTTTCTTGTACTGTTTCATTTAACCCTCATGTCACCCCGTGAGGAGGCCACTATCATTCTTCCCATCACAGCTCTCCTTGAGGGTCTGAGGGGTCTGCCTCCATCTCATCCTCCTCACTCCTACCGCCGACACGCTCACATACTCTGCTCCGGCCACAGTGACCTCCTTGATGTTCCTTTCTCCCACCGAGCTCATGCCTGCCTCAGGACCTTTGCACCAGCTGCTCCCGCTGCCAATTCTTTCTCCAATGAGCACTCAGCTCAGATGTCATTCCTTAGAGGTCATCTCTGACCACCCATGTAAAGCAGCTCCCACCCTTTCTCCTCTCTACCACATCAGCTCACTGTACTGTTCTTTTCTTTTCTTTTGGCCACACCGCTCGGCTTGTGGGATCTTAGTTCCCCAACCAGAGATCGAACCCAGGCCCGGCAGTGAAAGTGCTGAGTCCTAACCACTGGACCGCCAGGGAATTCCATCACTGTACTGTTCTTATTGTCCTGATCCAGTTGTGAAATTATCTTGTTTATTCATTATTTCTTTACTCTCTGTCTCCCATGCCTGGAATGACGGCAGAGACTTTTCTGTCCTGTCCATTTCTGCATCCCCAGTGCCTGGCACAGAGAATGCCCTCACAATATTTGTTGGATGAGCAAGAGTCAGACAGACAAGACAGATGTGTCCTCACTCTGTGTGCTGTTCATGACTGGATGTGCCAACCTTGTCACCCTTTAAGAAAGATCTCATTTCATCCAGGCTGGACCCCAGCCCAGGGCAAAGGTGGGGTGGGGGCTTCTGTAGCCCCCAGATCACTGCCTTCCTCTGAGGAAAGGCCTGATGTTCCTGGAACCTCCTGCCCACCCCGGCCCAGGGAAGTCAGATATCAGCTCAGCTTCCCTCTCCACCCCACACCCCTGGATAAGCCACGTGGACTCTGGCTCAGTGTTTAGGCCACAAAAAAAGTGGGCTCAAGCCAGATTGGGGGGGTGATATCTGGGGCTGTGCAAGGGCCTTTCCAGCCAGAGATGGGACTGGAAAATTTCCAGCCAGGCTGTGTATGAGGCCAGAGTGTATGGGGAGAGGCCTGTGACCGAGCTGCTGAAACCAGAGCAGAGGCAGCTGGATTTGGGCAAGCCCTGGGTCTGTTTATTCATTCATCAGGTGTTGCCTCCCCAGTGCCCAGCACAGGGCCTGGTACAGCACAGCCATGTGTCCACTGATCCATCCTGCGGTGACAGGCATCTTCCCACCCCAGGGCCCTTGCTCTTGTGGTTCCCTTCACCGGGAACTGTCCACCCTGCCAGGTTCTGGGCACAGAAGCTCCTCTGCACATTTGGAGTTACCTCCTCAGAAAGGCCCTCCCTGCCCAGTGCTGCCTTCCCATCCCGTGCTCTTACTGGGGTATTTCAGGTACGTGCCTCATGCTTTGAAATGACATTGCGAATTCACTTTGTCTCTTCTATTCCAATGTCAGCTCAAAAGACAGGGACTTTTGGTTTGTTTTGTTCTCTGCTGTGACTCCAGTACAGAGATCAGCACACAGAAAATGCTCAATAAATGTTTGTTGAATAAATGAATGAATGAATGAACGAACAAATCAGTGGATGAAAGTTCCACTGGGAAAGCTCGGGGATAGGGTTTGGCTCCTAACCCAGATGTAGGAGGTGACCTGTAAACTGAGGCCTGAAGGAGGGGGATAGGGTGGGCAGGCGAAGAAAGGAGGGGACGTGGTTTTGTCTCAAAACGTCTTTCTCCAAGGGAGAGTTAAAAGGTAGCTTGGAGGTAGTAACTGGTGATTAAAATTTAAAAAGCCTTTAATCCATTGACACCATAAAAATTGAGATATTTTACTAAATCTTGATGTCTGGCTTCTCTCTCAAAAAACTGAAAGATGTGGCCATCCTGAGCCCTCCTTCCTGAGGCAAAAAGTTCAGTTTCCCAGTTTGTAGCAGCCCTCATCAGGCCCCTGAAGCATTTGTTGGCGACCCTTGAAGCCAGAGACCGCCTTGGCATCGCTGCAGGACCCCATCATGAACACCCAGGCTGGGCGACATTGGCGACGGTCTTCTGGACCGTAGCTCAACCTGGGTAAACTGTGGGCTGG